>NW_023503608.1:6597243-6902192 GCF_014529535.1 Bradysia coprophila
TCATTAACGTTAATGGATCTCCAACCCGAACTGGTCCTGTTACTCGGTTGCCGCCAACACCGTACCCATTTCGTATTTCCATGTAGCATTCGGGCGGTGAAAGTGTGAATACAACTGGATTACCTGTAGCGACTCTGTATAGGACATTGTATAAGTGAAATTTGAATGGTGGAAATGGATAATCCGAACAGAACATACTCAACGTCTAAGAATGGAAATGTAACAGTTTTCCAGAAATCATAACCATATTCACAAGTGACTTTAAAGTGTTCATCGAATTCCTCTTCGATCAATGGGTTGTACTGGACCGTAATTGTGTTCCACATGAAATTCTATAATTGAGAACAAGTTCAGGACATTGTCGGTTTTGTATGGGAAATTATGAATATTGAGCATTTGATTTACCGTTGGATTTTCACGCGATTTCTCGTGAATTGCGTTCTTTCCGAGTGTTCCACATCGATTTAGTTGAATGAAAAATTCATAATAATCTCGACCTGAACCGTTGATGTACATGCAGTCTGGGTCGTATGCATACCCTTTAACGACAACGAAATTTTAAATGATTTATTTGCTCTATCAAAACAGCTATTGGGATAACTTGAATGTGAGAATGTTAGAAAGTTCAATTTAAGCGTGAGTGTCATAAATCCTGAAAATCGTAGAGATAGAGCTCTAGAAGCTAAATTTATTTTGAACGTTGCTTTGAGAAGATTTAAAATTACAGAAAAAAGATACAAAAAGTCGCCAAAGCTCGTCTTACAAATCCGTTTCTCGAAGCTTTGCCTTGCTGAAGTAACAAGGGCAACCGGTGGTCCCGACAAGTGAAAAATATCATATGCAGATCTCTTCAAAGTGCAAACATACCATCAAAGTTGGAACCGTCAATCTTTCGATCAGATGGTAGACGAGCAGATGGAGTCACAATAATTCCATGGCGCAATGAGAATTGCTTATGTGTGATGCCACACGTTAGCCGCATCATATGTGTAGTCGTCATCATTGAGACCAGGCTACAGCAACTTATATCGTAAGTAAGATATACGATATCTGTTCTTGTCCCGTATCTCCTTGACAATACCTGTCCAATGAGCCCATTACCTTGTATGTCCATAGCCCGCCGCGACAGTAAATCACGTATAAAAAACACCCTTTTTCGACTTTTGGTGGAAGTTCCCCAGCCAATAAAAGAATATTAAAATGAAACGACTGCGCTTTTAGACTATTGGGGCCAAGGGATATCTGGGCATGTAAACAAAGAGTCGCTTAAAAAAAGCTCCGACGGAGCCTGGTCCACTTTCAAAAAAATCCCTCAAAGTATTTTTAACTTCGTGGGACGTGAATGAACGAACCGGTAATTGGTATGCGGCTAGAGGATACTGTGCTGCGCATTGTGCTGAAATGATTACCATCCGATCTCTGGCTGAGAACCAACTATTCGTTGATTTCATTTCCGAAGTGAATAAAAATGCAGTGTGGCTTGGCGCAGAGGTTAATAATTTAGTCGAGTTTACTAATTGGTCTAACGGTGATTTTGCGAACTACCACAATAAAAGATCAGGTGAATACAATGAAAATTGACACACTTGCGTTAACATCTTTGATCTAAATCAACTGGCTTTCTACAACGATAACAGTAATGCTAACTTTGTAATAGCATGCCAGAGAAACGCGACATGGTCCGTTTGTGCGTTAGGAATAGTTATTTTCCTAACTAATGCTGAAAGGCTTTTTTTAGCGATTAGAGGTCTGCGAATTCTGGTATCGAATTTGCTAAATAAAAGCCTTTCAGCATAAGTTAGGAACCTTATGCCTTTTCATAAACGACGTCGGAAACACGCGAAATTTTTACACTAGTTACGAAAATGTTGTTGTACATTCAAAATGAATATCAAAATAAAGAAATAATGAAATATCAAAAATGATTCCACCATCATAACACAAATATGCCACGTAGAACTGTTGTACATCCTGTTTAATCGCCAGCAATTATCCTTTTATTCTACGAGATACTGGAAATAGCCGAATTTTGGTATCGATCTTCTAACGATTTAATTTAAAAAAAAGTAACGAATGAACGCCTATTTACCCCTTTTTCAAACCAATCATCACAACCAATAAACAGCAGTTTATTATTTCAAATTCTCACGATAATCAAAATTGTTTTTTTAATATAAAAAGATTCGCAGTGATGAAGATGTAAAACCTTAATCGTATTACAACCGAAATGCTAAGCATTATATGGTAATGGTTATGTATCGTCAATGCAATTACCTGCCGAATATAATAAGCCAGTAAATGAACCATTAAATCCAACACGAATTTTCATATAGTCGTCTTGGCATTCAGCTTCAATATCTAAACAACGAGAACAAAAAACAAAATTTAAAATTTCATAATTTACGTAAATTTCTATCGTAAAAATGATATCGCTTTTCGCATAAAACTAACGTTGAACTCGAGTAGTGTTGTATCGATGTCGATGATTGTAGTCTCGATCCCACGGATCCGGTCTCCACGTCTCTAAATCGGGTGCAGTATGATATGGACCTGATGGCGGTATTGATACACCGGGACGGCCACGTAATGATGTTACCGGCACATAGCCTGATGTGTCTGATAGGTATACAACCTTGGATTTCAAGAAGAGAAAAAGTAAATAATTTTAACGAACCTTAACTGATTGGTTGGTTAATTGGTCTATTGATTCGAAATAAATTTCGAACAAAACAGAAGAATCACCACCACATCTTGGTAGAGTGTGTCACGCTAAAATTAGACATTTGATAATAAATGTTTGGAAGGAGATTTAAATTGGTCGGTAATTTTTTGTCGCTTTAATACAGTCAGTAGAACAATTTGCATGATAACCGAGCCAATTTCGTACATATTGTCGCAAATATTTTAATATCAAACTAAATTTATTAACCATCTTCAATTACTGATTCTTAGCAGAAAATTAAAGAAATTCGTTACGACATCCTTGATAATGCCACAAAATGTAGATAAATTTCAAGAGATTCTCAATTGAGTAAAAACCAGTGAATTTGAGTAAACAGTTTCACAGATCTTAATAAGCAACTGAATTTTTTTAATAAATTAAATTAACATGGTAACACCCGTCAGTAATGCATATTTAAAGCACAAAAGAGTGACCATGAACTCATGAAATAATCAAGTTGTTGCTCACGCCATTTACATTGTCAAACATTTGCTTTTTACCCGGTTTACAGATTTGGTAGTGAGTACCACTCTGGATCTACATTTTTTCGCTTGAAATCTTATCTTTTCATCGATTACCATTACCCATTCTGTTTCAGCTGTTTTTCAGCTGATCCCCTCATACAAACAAATATATTTTTACGTCTTAAAATGATCAAAAATTAGTCACTAAGTCTTACGATAGGGTAATAACGAGAGTCTTATTGGACTTTATTATTTGCAACACCAGAATTTTTTACAAGCGGCAAGTATTTTGCTTGTATACCAAGTCTCTTATGCCCGTGCCAAAATCATGCAAACTCGTATACACCGTATTCATAATTTTATCTGTAAAATCGAATGTAAAAGTCAATTATGGTTGGTGTTCTAAAGATTTTTAACAAAAATCTTTTACTTCGTTTAGTTTTACCATTAATTTTGCTACATATGTTAAGTCTGAGCTCACGCATATCGAAGCCCATATGAGACTGGTTGCTGGTTGAAACTACAACCTCTCGAATTACGTGTAAAAAGTCGTTACAAGTTAGAGATCTAGTTTTTAAATGTAGGCTTTTGCAATGTGCGTAATGGTTAACCTATCTAATCTATCAGTTTATCAATGAGCATCATCCTACCATGACTTAAAATCCATATCCATCATATGTTTCGTCACATTTGATGTTCGTTTCTATTTTTTTTATAATTTTATTTGAAATATTACTTCCATTAGTAGATACTTTTCATTGCTCATTTACCACCCATTAAACAATTGTTCGTCGTTTTGCAGTCTGTGGCTCACTTTTAAGTATGCTTATAATTGCAAATTACAAAATATCCATGTGTAAATGCCTACAGTCACTGTAGTACAGCGCGTATGTTATATGCGAGCATTATGTACGCTGGCACGAAGAGAATCCCATATATGATTCGTTGAATTTTGAAGCTTCATCAACAACAGAACGCATCATGTCTAACTATACGTAAAAACAATGTTGTAGTGCTAATTGAAATCACAATCTGAATATCTGCAAAATGTTTATACGAAGAACCTCAATTTAATATGCTTGTTTTATTGAAGCGAGTTCTTTTACGTTTTTTTTAATATTATTTTCAAGAAAATAATGCTATTGCGACATCTTAACCTTATGTACGAAGGTTTGCATGTTCGACTGATTGGAAAGATAATAAAATTTTAAATTAAACTTTTTCGACAGCTTTCTATCCATAGTTTTGTTTGTGCGGTAAGAATGGGAGAATTTGGTTCTGTAATAAATTTTATCGAATTGGTTGATGGATACGTGCTGTGCGTATGATCCAATGTCATTTTTATTCTATCTGAGAGGTGATCAGATTTTTTTTGCACATCTGGTCATTAGAACACAACTAATAAAAATTAGGTAAATGACTTGCGACACAAGCACTCTTTCCTGTTAGAGCTTGACCACCAAACAGGGCTCGAAAAACGTTTTGTACATGGAAGTACAAAATCAGTATGAAAAACCAGGACGGAAACTTGTTTGATACGTCCAACGAAGCTAGTCATGTCACATGACTCATGTGTTGTCGACAGCGATAAAAATTGAAACGATGAACTCTGGCTGATGTGGTCTTTTATAACAAAATGTATGGTAAAACTAATGATGTAAAAGATTCTGTTTAAATCTGCTAATTAAGTGAAGTAAAAGATTGAAAATTATGCTCGTGATATGCTTGCTGTCTATGTTAAGGAAAAAGCGAGGTGCTGAAAAAGTTGTGAAAATCCAATATCTGTGGTCATATGTCAATTACGATAGTTTATTTAATTCATTTTATGTGACTCACAAGTTGATTTTTCGATAATTGATTGCCTATCTCTGCGAAATGTGTCCTTCAGATTTACCAGCTAAATTTTTTAGCAATGCTGCTGCCGGAATTGATTACATTATTTGGGTCATGTCTTACAGACTGGTCTTCAAGCAATTAGCCTGTTGATTCGATTTTGTTCGTATAATTGTTGGCACCTACGAAACACATGTTTGTATATTGTTCCTCAATATAGGAACGAATTCTAGTTTAAGCGAAATGGGTTTCAGTTATCAGAATTTGGTGGAAGTGTCGTAGTGGTTAATAGATGGATGATTTTATTTCGTGTTACCGAAACTATCAAGACTTAGTTTCAAATGATTTGTTCCGAGTTTCAGCCACTGCATAACAGTCTAACAAGAATTTTTGCCAATTAAAAAATGTTTAAGAAAATGAATCTTCAAACAAAAATCGTGCTCATTTCATAGCAAATCAATAATTGATTATGATTTACTTCACACAATCAATATTAACCAACATTAACTGTAACGGCAATACAAACTATAATATATAAACATGCCATTCACAATAAGTAATTTGAAAATAATAATAACAAAAACACAAACAAAACAAACAAAAACATTAGTGATCATCGTAGAAAATGACCTTGCATCCAAACGTTAAGAAAGAATTCACAAAAATATACTCATAACGATCGTCATTAGTTTTCTGTATTAGAAAATTCTATGAACAGTTTTCTTTTAATTGACCATCAAATTAACATACCAAATCATCTACCATCATTTGGCATTAAATCAAACATGCATGTCCGTATACAAATATAATATATACGAAAGACGATTTTAAAGAAGAGAAGGAAAAAAATCAACATTAAAATCGTAACACATTTTTCGTTGATTTAATATCAAAAAAATGGTTATTACCGCGCGTCGATTTCATAATACCATCGTAAAATGATGGTATATTATAGTTTTTGGTCATACTCTGGTGATTTTTTGAATAAAATTTATTGTTCCATTATGTGAGACGTCGTCATATTCCACATAGCAATAGTACATTTGTGGTGAAAGAACCGTTTTCATGGCATTTGTTCAATGGATAATATTACACTTCATATTTGAGAATCGACGAAAAAGTGACATCAATATGAATTTGCTAATTTGCTATAGCTGGTATGCAAAGGTCCATGTTCTAAACGGACTTATATTCTTCTTTTTGGCCCTGGACAGACGTGCTTCTTTTCTATTTTATTAGTTATATGAGTCTGTTTGTTAATTTCACTGTTTCATCTGGCAACGGTTTCTTTGAAGCTTTCACAAACGAGATGCGACCGATATTCATTTGATATCGACAACAATGAGCAAAATAGACGAAAAGATCTAACGACTATCTAAATTAGTATTAAACCAAATGAAGTAATAGAATTTATTGAAAGTCTTTGGTTATTTCATTATTATCTGATTCCTTCTGATACCTCCAATCAAAATTGGTTTGGGAAGTATATAGTAACATGGTAGTAACATTACCGGCTTTGTCATCTGTTGTCGCTAACTAAGCCAGACGAAATAATGTTCTCTGGATGGTGTCTTTTTGTATAGTAGAATGTATGTTAAGGCAATTGAAGTAAAAGATTTTGAACCGAAATAAGTAACAGATTTTACAATCGCAATACGCTTGCCGTTACTGAGAGGTTAAGAGGCATCGGTGCTTTGCTGAAAAGCATACATATAAGGCGATTTTTAAATACTGGATTTAGTTTACTTTTGATGATATCTTTCCATCAGCATCCTTTTTGAACAGGAAAAAAAATTGTTTGTAGAAGTTTGACCGGCTCTAAGAAACGTGAGCAATTTATGAAAATAGAGTCAAACGACTTCAACCAAATGTATTTTCTATTGAAAGCTAACACATTCGTGGTCGGAATTGCGGTCGTACATTTTTGAAAAAGGATTCTGATGAAAAGATATCATCAAAAATGAAATATGAGGCACACAAATGTAGGCTACAATCTTAGCTAAGTACCGGTGCCTCTAACAATAAATTTTATTTTGTCAAAATTTTCCTCAATCTGAAAGTTTTGATGAAAATAAAACATAATTTCCATGACTTGCACGACCAACCTTAAATAATTTAAACAAATCCTCATGTACCCGCTGGCGTAGTCTGTGCCAGAGCTTTGGAGGTCTATAATATTTCGATAGATTCATGACCCGTCAGATATAGAGGCACATCAAGGAATTTTTCGCAGATATCAAAGGCTAACAATACACAAATCTAACTGTTTGAAAGCTTCCACGGATTAATTTGAGATATAAAAATTTCATATCAACGTTTTAAAATGCACCAACGACGATAAAAGGAATCGTGGATTCGTAGCTGGTTCTGTGTCGTATATCCAAAGGTATGTTAAAGTTTGATGTGATAAGAGAAAGCTAGAATGGAGCTCATCGCTTATATTTGTGATCACTGTCGATAACAGATAACTAGCAGTGTCTGAAAGGCTGATACATCTGTATTGCGGTACGCTTGCCGGCTACAGTATTCAAATTTACAGCTTGTGAATCTGTGTCATTATCGCCGACATTTCTATAAAATTTATGAGTGAATCTGTGTCTCGATAAAAATATTAAAATCGGCAAACCTTCTTACGGTTTTTCCGATGCATATAATCATTTATTTAGGCATGTCGAACCACAAATTATCAAACAATGAACATTGGCTACCTACTCAACTAACAACCGATCCATGTGCTGTACTGTGTGACATTTATTACCATGTTCAGTTACAATGGTGTTACATTTTTATGCAACTCTGCTTGTGCCACAGGTATAGGAATAGTGTTTAGAGTGATTATACATTTTAACATAAGTGGGTGATTAATTGAGTCAGAATGCGAACTTGAAAGCTGTTAGTTCTGCGCAAAAAATGAACACACATTTTGCGTAAATTTATGCACAATTTTTTTGTCGTTTACTATGCCAATCCGTTAGCCACTTAAAACATTTTTAAAATAGAAAAAAATTCCTGTCTCTTGCATTACCTACGATTAAATTCAATGATTTTCGTTTTTGTCTCTTTTTTCACTCTTCATAATCACAGATCAGAGATATCCACTTTAAGACATGATTTATTAACGAAAATTACAAGATAAAATTACGTCGTGGTGTAGTTCGATTGAAAAATAAGATAAAAACCATATACCCATTTCCGATTGAAATTGAGACTGTCTTTAGCTCTGCTCTTTGATGGAATCGATTATCGAAATGTGATAATTAAACGAAAGAAAATTACAAGAAGACAAAAAAATTAAACCTTGAACACGACTCTTACCGTAGATTTAAATCAATATGATTATGGACCACACAACACTGTTTCGTACTCACCGGTTCTCGATGACTTTCTTCTTGGGACAAAGCCTCTCTGGAATGATTTTTACTGTCAACCAACGCTTTCTACACAAAAAAATTAAATTCAAAAGTTTATCTCATAGTACGAAGTTTGCCAAGATCGTTAGCAAACCTTATTTTTCCCATCGGAAATGGTACTCGTCCGTTTTTGTATTTTTGGTGCAGGTGTAATAGTGCCGTAAATTTTGGTTGTTATTTTATCCGATGGTCCTAACGAACTGAGGGCTCCGCTTGATGATGTACTAATGCTACTTGTTTGACCGACTATACTGTACTCAGTGGAGGTAGAATCTAACGCGTCAATGGATGTGGTGAAACATATCTGAAAATAGAAGAATACATTTTTAAAGAAACGAAGTTTAAAAAAGCAGAATATTCATTTCGGAGATGTTGTAACGATCGAAGAGTATTTCTGTGCTGAGACTTAGGAAATTGTTAATTTAAGTTGTTGATTTTCCCCTTCGGATTAGGCCTTAAATGATTACTGGTAGTTTCTCTATTGATCTACCTTCCCGCGGACCTACACCATCTATTTCACAATCAACTTAGTCTTTAAATCTCGGTCTAATTTTTATGACCAGCTTTTTAAGAAAATCGGTAAAGAAAAATCGAAAACTGGAAGTTCAAAATAAAGGCGGCTTTTCGTCGATCCTTCGGTTGACATCGATCGTATCCTTTAAGTGGTATTGGATTTTTATAATCTGGATCGAATACGAAATCTACCACAGTAAGTTGTTTAGTGGATCAATTTGACAAAACATCTACCCACAAGTTAGTTCTGTAGTTATTTGAGGCTTCACCGTTTCATGACCCATTAAATACACGATTCACCTATCGCACAATTAAAATCTCCTGATTAATTAGTCAATTATGTGCGTGGATAATTTGTTTCTTGTTGTTTATTCGGTTTATTCGTTCCCCATTCACAAGACTGATTCATTTTTAAATGGAAAACAAGATTACCTCACAAAATAGTTATCTCATTTGCATTTCCCTAATATGCAAATTTGGAACAATTCAAAATTAACGAGCAACTGCGTGTATTACAACAAGCCGCGATTTTATCTTACATCAAAAATGAAAGAAGAAGAAGTGTAATTACAAACTACTCTGATAGATAGTACACTTTTCTTAAACGAATGCGATTGAGCCATCATCGGGTACGGCTGTGTATACATACCATAAGTAGGTATTATTATGTGTGCAATGCAATATGAAAGAACTTGTTAATTTTCTTCCATTATTTTCTCATAATTTCAAATGATATATTCGATGTTGCAGTGCAGCCGAGACAAGATTAATAAATGAGTAATGAATTTTAATGTACACACTTAATAATATTTATTGTCTTACCTGTTGTATTATGATGATTGTAATTGTGATGAAAGCATTTATGCTGTGTCGCTGTTGCAATCTGAAATTTGATGGAATTTTCTTTTAAAGAATTTTTGGTATATGGAATCAAGTATGTGAAATACGGATTGGTTAGCTAATAAGTTAGTTGAGTTCAGTAAACAATTTTCCTCGACAAATTTTATAGTGAACTTTCTCAACCATTTGGTTCAGTCATAAAAACAAAACAGGATTACAAACACGCTTATATGTAATATGAAAAGGAATTACGAAATTCATAATAAATGGATTTTTATTAAAATAACTTGGAGAATTCACAAATGATTAAATTATGTATTTCAGTGGATACAGGAGAGGTCAGTGAAATTTAGACACGAATTTGCTTCAGCTGTTCCACTCATATACAAACAAAACTGGTGCTTGGTAGTGGTAAAACCGTATAAACATGTATAAACGTTACGTTTTAGCAACGGACTAGAGAAACATCCAGGAAAGCCCGAAACAAAAACAAAAAAGCTTAACAGAGCCTATCATTGCTCTTCCCTTTCCCCTACATGTTCACGTTAAGTGTAATTTAATAGCAAATGCTATCGAGACAAAGAAATCTGTTTCGACCTCAGGACTTATGTGCAGTGGCGGTCCCGGCTAGTTAGACTAGCACTCGTCAGTTGCTCCACCACACATCCTTTCACAAGACAGAACGCATACGGAACATCATGAACGAGATAGTTAGTTCTTATGCAGTTTGATACTGAAACAGTTTGATACTTGAAAACAACAAACAGCACAAGTTTTATGCTCCCATCTCAAGACCAAAAAACGAACAACCAAACCACCAAATGAAATCAACTTTCGGCTCATAAAATCTTTTTCTCTCTAAAATTTAAGCATAAATTCGCTCTTCGTGGCTTCTTACACAAATTCGTACTGACACATTCGAAGTAACAGATTTTCGCTTGTAAATTCGTCGATTTTCGACCAATTTTAGAATTACATTTTCCTTTGGCTCCTAGAAAGCTATTCGACCCTAGAAGCCAAAACCACTTTCAAAAAAAAAATCTTTGAAGCTTGTGTGGCTGGTGAAAGGTGATCAAAAACCGAAAATTAGCACTTTTCTTACAAAAATTTCTCCAGTTACACGAGCCGCATAGGGTCGTGTGGGGTGTAATTAGAAAGGTAATCACATGTACTATTGAGCCGATTATGGACTTATTGGTTTTAAAATTCATCCACACTGAAAAATGTGCAGTAAAAGTTTTCAACCGAAGACTTACCCTTAGTTCTTACAGAAATTTGTCGAGGTACACAACAAAACGTACATGGTCGTGTGGGGTATCATTTGAAAGGTAATTTTTGTCGACCTAAAATAATTGTCTTGTTAACTTGAGCATATTAAATTTTCTACATATTTCGCTCACCCAGCTCAGATGGTAAACACTCTTATAGTCGTTATTGAAAATAGACCAAATATGACGATTCAAATGTAACAACAGTGAAATTGCATAAATAAATTGAAAAATTATTGGTTATACGTATACGAACACCATAATTTATCCGCCCAACATAAGTGAAATATTTATTGTCCGTGCATCGTACACACTGAGTCGGTACCGAAAAAAAAACAGAAACAAAACAAAACATTCAGCAAAAAAAAAATTGTTTATATCAAAAAGAAATGTGCCGTTATGATGAACAATTTGAAAACGATTTAAAGAGATGGAAAATTGTTTCACACTGGTAAAAAGTTCTTAGGGGCTGCATGATTCCATCACGATGATGATATAATAATGACTTGCTAAAGTGATAATCAAAATCGAATTTTAGGTCAAATCGAACAAGCGGCACCTAATGTATCCATGATTTTATTTTCGTATTGAATTCCGTTTTACATCTTTGATGATAATTCAAGATATGGGCATTTTGAATTGTGTCTATTAAATAATGTTATGCGCTGCAGTCAAATACGTATAATGGCATGATAATACAAAGTGAAGGTTGAATCGAAGAACGAACGGTTCAAATGGTTAATAAATTTATCTTTTCTTCTTCGATTTTTTTTTTCGGGTAATGTAATTAGAAACGGCATTTAAATTTTTCGGTGTACAATGCGCTTTTTTTCCACCGATGCATTAGACTCGTTACCCGTTTAAACATATATAATAACTTATGCCTATGAAAATTAACTGCTCATTATTCGAAGAAAAAAAAAGTTTCCTATCTCAAAAATGTATGATTAATAAAATGTTAAAGAGCAGCAGAAAAAAAGCGACAGTTAGAAATTAAAGATCATGTTTGTGTAAAATATTAATTTTAAAAGCACTGAATTTCTTCCATCGTTCGAACAGATAATTCAGTTTTGATTGAACAATTTTACGCTCTTTTTTGTGGTGTATACAATTAACTTGCACACAACATAATTATTGTCGATTCATTTTATAAAATGTTTGTTAAATGCAATTATGCAGATCGAATAGATCGACTAGATCGAAAACTATAACGTAATTCAAAGTGATTTGATAAAGACTAGACATATACATTAATTGCTACAATACAGCAACTAAAAAATATCCCCAGTCATTACGATGCACTTTTATTTGTATTCATCGCACTAAGAACGCCATGTTATCAGTTTGATTTATTTCACATATGCATTAAGAATGTCATTGTTGATTCAATAAATTCGTTATGGAAACAATTTCCGAGACAACTTTCTTACAATAATTGGGACCCTTTTGTCACTCTGTAACTGCCGTTAGTCTCGTCATACTTAAATATCAACATAGAGACAAATAGAAAGGATGTGAATTGATATTTTGTAATCTTTTTCAATTGTTTGAAGTTTTTAAATAGTCATTTATGAAACAAGAATCGGATGAAGGTATATTTGTCTCGCGAACCTCGGTTTCGCCTCGGATTGGTAATCTGACATCTAGTGTTATAATACTCCTTCATACGATTTTATAAAATTAAGAAAATCGAATAAATATCAAAGATAATCATAGTGTGACGTCAGTAACACGTACATTTTTTCGCACTAGTGCTATATAAAATGCGTTCATTTTAGTTATTTATGCAATCGAGGTGCAAAGTACTTTATTAGGCTCTAGACACGAGGCCGCAGGCCGTACAACGTTTTATGCCACAGAGGCATCTAAAGTTTGCAAATTTTGCATATTAAACTGATCTCATCATAAGAATACAATTTTGGTGGGTTTCGTTTGTTTCTTTCGTTTTATTTGTTCCTCACGTGTTCCACCGCATAGAAGTAGCGTTTGTCTTTATGTTTCTTCAATTCCACACGTAAGTGTGAGTGAAACAACACTCTTTACGCTTCTTTTGTTGACAATATGTAGAACGATGTGGAACAATTAAAATTGTAGAATGCTAACCAATTACAAACTTAAATTGAGTTGAGTTTATGATGCTGAGTGGCATAAATTTATTTTACTTAACTCCGTAAGTTGCATATATCTTCACTGAATTGCAAAACAGTTATTTATACAACCGAGTGATAAATGCTTTTTTAGGCACTAGATGTGTAACCGCAGGTCGAGTGTGACAATACACATCGTGTGCCTAAAAAATCATCTATCACCGAGTTGTATACAACGTTTTTCGCAATAAAGGCATCGGAAGGCCCTACTTTTCGTCACTTGTTGCGAAAATATAATTTTAACAGTGATCGACAATGATTCCCAAGAATGGCACTTTGTTCAAATACATTTTTTATAGATTCTGCTATGTGCTAAAAATTTCGTTCTTACATCCATCCAATACTTGCGTTAAAGACAACACTATCTCCGAACTAGATATTTATTATTGGAGAAAGGTTTTAGTAATATTCGAATACGGTATTTCCAATTGACTGCTATAGTCATCTGCTCATCTGCTATCGTCAACGCATGAAGAAATAATCGCAAAGGTCTGGCTAGTACTTGTTTTATGTGAAAGTATATAAAAAAAACTTATGAAGTAAAAGATTTTTCTATCACCTACAATACTTAAGAGTGATATCGCCAAATCTTCAGGAGATTTTTTTAACTTTGTAAACAAGCGGTCTCCGATTTTAATGAGTGATAGCTCGTTGGATTCGTCTTTCAATTCTAGAAAACACGTGTCTTTCTCTTTTTCTTAAAAAAAATTGTTTTCTTTGAAAAGCGCTCAAATCACTCTTAAATGGATTTATAACAAACAAAGTGCCAGATTAAATGATCATTGTCACCATTAAATGGGGCCAAGTGTCAAAAGCTCTGTATGGCCAAAGGTGTTAATTTCTTTAATATCCAGAGTCGAATTAACATGTCAGTGATTGTAACAAAATATTTGGAACATTCTCATTAACCTGTTACAGACGGTCTTCATCTGCTATAGACTACGACAGCAATAATAAACGACAAGCATCGACAAATGAGGTCTTATATAGCAAAAAGCGTGGTCAAAACAAATGAAATAAAAGATTTGTGAAATCAATCTTTGAAAATCTTATATCAAATGAAATAATAGATCAGATAGTAAAACTGTTAATATGCTTTCCGTCTGTGACAGGTTAAAAAAGAGCTATAGTCGCCGCTTAAATAGATAACTTCTTTCGGGCAAAGGCCTTGTTGAGGAAAGAACATGAAGCGTTAGTTTTCTTCTAATCGTTGGATTACTAGAATTTAATGAAAATAATTAATATTTTTTTCGGAAATTAATTGCTTTACATTTCGTTCTATCAATTTAGGTGAAAGAACTGCGTAAATTTACTTGTAAATGCATTACATTGTTAGCGTTTCATCATAGTTTCTTGCAATATCAAAGAAAAAAAAATGTTCTTCCTTTTTCACTTAAGTTTTTCCCTGAGTCATCATCATGAAGTGTTTGTGTATGCAGAGTCTAACAACTATATAGAAAAACAGTTTTATCTTTTCACACATTCATTATTTTACAAAATCAAATACCCATAATGATACATAGAAGAAGCAAATAAAAAAAAAACGAAACCAATCAAAACATAATAAATATTTCAAAAAGAACTTTACATCAATGAAAATGTATGAAGAATGAAAAAAAACGAATAAAAAAACATTGAATCCGTTAGTCCATTATCTGTTTCTGAATTTCTCTTTCTAAGTGAAAAGTGTTTAGCGTTCCATTACACCATACCCAGCATCCACAGATTAAAGGTTTATCAACAGAAATTATGCAACACATTTTCTTAAATCGTTTGAGAATTCACACTCCTCCTCCCCCGAACAGTTCTTACATAATATAAATACTTTGTTGCCACATAACAACAGAACTGTTAAATTCTTCATATATGATCATGAAACCGTTTTTTTCTTGACCTTTTTTTATTTGAAATTCGTTGAAATTGATAAAATTATTACCTTCACGCGGTTCTGGTTCATGCTGACGCTATCTATCAAACTATCATTTTAGCACACCATTACCACTGTTTGACCCTCGGTTGTTCGATATGTCCGTAATTTTTTATCGTGAGGTGCATTATATTTACAGATTGATATGGTTTTGCGCCGGCGGGCATATTTGTCGTCGTATAAAAATTGATTATATAACCTATCTCAACCGGGAAGTGCAATGAACAGATAAAATTTTTTACTGATTTAAAGAGGAGCGAGGATGGCTTACGCATATGGAATTTACACTTCGTGTCTAATGCACTTAGAACAATGAACGATTTGCACAGATTTTAAGCTTCACATCGTGCTCATATCAAATCTAACACCAGATTGTATGTTGTCTTTTATGAACATCCACGGAAAAAATGAATGAAGGGTTGATGTGGTATTATAGTAAAAACCATGTCGAAAGATTGCTAAGTTAGTGGCAAGGTTTAGGGACGTTACGCCGAAAAATCTATCAATTGCGATATTTTTTGACATGACGAAGTTGTTCTATAGAAAATGGTATGTCACCCACGGCTCCTTCCAACAGTTTATAGACCTTTATGACGGGGATGGTGGATATGTTCTTTTGTTCAAACTTGCGAGAAGTGTCAAATGACGTAGAAATTCTTTTGTGTTAGTGTTTGACAGTTCCCTCAAGTTCATTGGACTTATCGGATTTGCGACTTCGTTTTTAAAGAGCTTTCAAAAGCTTTAAGCTTCCTCTGTATTCCACTGAAATATTCCAGTTTTCCAATATAATCCAAAAGAAAATCAAAGCTTTCGAAAGCTTCCAGAAGCACACAAATAGTACTATAATATGTTTTAGCTTAACACGGCAGTACTGTCGTATTGCATAAAACTTTCCATATTTTTACGGTCGCTAGGAATCTCGCGCCGCGTCATTCAAAGTAACAAAGACCTAAGGTAACCTTACAATGCCTTGTTACATAATTTCCTAGCTTTTTCCATGACACTTTTTCCAATTCGTAATTTTTCTCATTTATTCCATTCATAAGATTCAATTTTAATAAGTCGCTTCGAATATTGGTATATGAATTAGAAGATGAAATAAAAACTGAACAAATAAAATCGAATTTGTGATACTCAAAAATCTCAGAATCGTGAAATTGATTTCTTATTGAATGTACCACTAGAATATTGTTATCAAAAATTCTCATGTTCCCAACAAAAAAAAAGTCATTGAAAATATAATTTCCACTGCCGTGCATAACAAACCAGTGTAACGATCTCCAACTGATCGACAACCGATGAAGATCCAAAATAAAAATCAATATTCAAAACTCACGAAAAAAAAACCTTTTGAAAATATAGAAGAACGAAGAAAAAAATCAATTTATTTGCTAAGACTCCAACAATTCATTTTGGACCAACACGAAATCAATTCATTTCCAATCAAATTAAAATCAACAAAATAATACCATCAATAGAATCAATAAAGCGTATTGTATCGCCATGAAAGATTATGTCTAATTAAATGTTATGGCTATCTTCCCGAAAATTATTGGAATTAGTTATTAAATAAATAACCGCAGAGAGCGGTCATCATCTGCAAGAACGAAATAAATAATTGCCTTTTTTATTTGGATCTTTTATCATCATCGCCGGCCGTATGCATATTATAAAATAGCGTTTGACTTATTACCGAGCTTATTAGGCAAACGGTATATATGGTTCATACACGAGGTTTTTTTTGCACGAAAGCTCTTAAAATATCACTTTATCAATTTCGGTTAAAATTAATTGCAGACATTTATATCAACTGACCGCGTACCATACTTATACCTAATTACATTTGTGCTCCAACTAAAATAGAATAACGTAACTGTTCTTGATCAATAAGCACAACAAAGCACACAGCCTAATCAAAAACAATGTTCACATTATAGACCAGAACCTCGTGTTCTTGTGTTCAAAAAATGTGGAATTTTAATTTTAGAAAAATTATATGAAGAAAAAACATCCGAAATTCTCAATAAGATTTATTGAAATCTGAACCTCGTACTTTAACTAATGACAGGCACACACATGAATGTGCCTTAGACGTGAACTTGTGAAGCTCAACATAACGTAATAATATAAAGATAATGATTATGACCTATTCTGTCGCGGTCTTTGTTCCAATTCTCCCACAGGAAACGACGACCGGCTCTGTGATATAAATGACCATTAAATTGATTTTGTCTTTTTTTCGTGGTTTCACAGTTTTTATGTAACACGATAAGAGACACGAAACAATTGCCAATTGAAACGGGCACACCGCGTGGTTTTTTTCTTCTTCATATTTTCGTGTTCATAGAAATTTGGATTTTAATTCAATTAGATTCTCGTATATTTTTCATGCAATAAAACAAACGGCAAGTTTTTGGTAATTGAAATATGTAACATGATGAGAGTTCTTAAGGGGAAAAAACAGTAAACGGCTACATTACTTGATCATTAAAGTATTAAACAACCAAACTAATACGTTCCAGATATGATTTATGAATAAGGCATCGTGCCAGTCAACAACAAAACTAAAACACGTTTACAACGCTTTACAACGTTTACAACACAATATCCAAAAAACTAAAACATTCCAACGACCTTCACAAAGATTCGATATCCTTAACCTGCTACGAACGGTTATCATCTGTTATCTAAAACGACTCCAAGAATAAACGCAGTCTTATATAGCAAAACAAATGTTCAAAAAACTAGGTAAAAGATTTGAAATCAATCTCAGAAAAATATCTAGGTCGAATGAAGTAATAGATCCGACAGTAAAGATTGGATAATTTAACCTTTCACAGTCTTTATGTAATGAAATTATTAGAGTACTCATTCCCAATCAGCTGAATGTCCTTCTAAGGCTGGCAATGACAAATAATGTTATTTGTTAATAAAAATAATAAGCTCTAACGTGGTCTTATCTACCAACATTCACGTTCTGTTAAAACATATGAAGTCATAGATTTTATTTTAATCGAAAATACTTAGATTGAGTCAAGTAATCGATTCGATAACTGTAACAAAAAGTGTAGTGTATTTAAACTGATCCTAAAAAGAGAATTGACCGCTAGAAAAAGAGTAATGGATCGCAGAAAAACAAGAAAGGAAAAGAAAATTCGATCGCAGAATATATTTTCCTTGTACAAAATGATTAAATTGAAAATTTGACCAGCAGTTCCTGGAATTCTGACGACAGAGAAGTGTTTTCCGTTTACAAAATTATTAAGAAAGAAAGACTTTCTTTAAGCAGCGACCAAGTCTTATTTTTCTTTGGATCGATTCCCGTTTTTCAACTATTCCTCTTTTCTTGCGATCAGTTCTTTTTAAAGAATTCCATCTGTGAAGTGTTTTCGAGACTTTCATTTGCCAAAAAATCCAAATTTTTCTGGAGTTTTCCTGCATTATATTTATAAAAGGCAATAAAACCACTCTCCTTCTGTGGACAGGATTACTATTGATATTATACGGCAGATCTGTTTTTCGAGAAATTTCTTCATTGATATTATTAGCAAAGCTAATGACATGTTAAAAGATTATTTTTAGCTTGAAGTGATTGTGATTATTTCGAGGTTTTCATATATAGGCAACACCAACACGATCAAAAAAAAATTCGAATACCGCCCTTATGGATATGCTATTCTTTTCTCCTGTTAGGTTTTAAATAACATTGCAAAGTGACGAAAGTTGATGAATGGTATGTAGGAAATGAGGAGTCGACCAAATGTACTAACAACTTCGAGAACCTCTTCATGTAATCTTATTAGATTTGGTAAAAAAATGTGTCAAGGAAACAAACGATCTCAGTCCAAACTTGTGTTCACAACATGAATTCAATGAAATATAGAAGTAAAACATCCAGCTATCCCGCATAAAAGCCTAAAATATGTACCGTTTTCACAAAAGAAAAATCTTATTCCAACGTATTTCAGCAACAACGATACGGACTGATAGTTAGCAATAAAAATGATCTTCATATAATAAAGTGTCTCACAAATAATATTTCTTATATAAGAGCACCACGATGAGTTAATGAATTAACAAACAAAAGATCTGCAAGATTAGAACATAAAGTAAAATTGAGTCAGAGAAATTCGTTTACATCATACGAAAGAATTTCCATTGACAATGTCAATGACATTCTTTTCATTTTAATAGTTTTTTTTTTGGCGTAATTGCACTTGCTTTCATCTAGATGAATAAAAGACTGACTTGTAAGTCAAACAATTTATGAAAAAAAACGGCAGCTAAATTAAACGAGTGATTTTGTATAGTCAAATAATTTTCCCTATCTCACAGATCAGGCATTTAAATTCGGACGATTTTTTTAAAGAATTAAAGATTGGTGTAGCATTCATTATCATTGATAATTATAGCGTTAGTTGGTTTAAAGTATTATGACGATATGATTGACCATCCATTATGTTTTGTAGGCATTCCGTGAACGAAAAAAATATAAACTTTGTACACCCAACAATGTTACGATTTTATCTTTGAAATTCAATTAATCATAATTTTATGGATGAACTCAAGTAAATAAAGGTTACATCAGGAAATTAAGTTTCTTTATACACGGTATACATATATGGAAGTTAATGGTTGCACTTACTGAAAACATTTACAATTTTGTTTACAGTTTATGCAAATGCTTCGGCGCAGCATGTTTTGGTGTAATTGATTGTGAGTACTCTATCAATGAAAGTGCTTTTAAGGTATCCATAGTAGACTTGTCAATTGCTGCTGATATACTATTCTGATAAGATTATATTTATGGTCGCGGGTTCTGTTGCTCTAAGCAACCCAATTTAGGGAAGGATTCGGAGAAGCTTTGAATCAAAAGCAACAATGCTCTACTAGTCTCTTCAAATTGTCTTCTTATGACCTATTGTTTGTTGTCGTGAAAGGACTTGTTCACACAGTACAATTAAATATGATGAGCTGAAGTTACCGAGTAATGATCAGCAAAAGTGGTTCTGTACACAAGCTCTGCTTACCTCTATAGATGCAATAAATGGTAGATTACAAGTGCCAACAATCAACCTATCTCACTGGCACGAATGTACTACACAAAATTATCATTGATAAGAATTGGCGGGTGTCAAGAATACTAACTTAACATACACTTTTGGATCGCATACTCGCCGGATCACCATTAGAATAGAACTATTGACTCTCTTTTTTCTTTGAACAAAGTATTATGTAATAGTATGTTGTGTTACAAGTATTGTAATGTTGAATTGGGTCGTGTGCTGAAAAAATCTCATTACAATACGTGTAACACATCATGCTTTGTGCCAACCGAGAATTGAAATAGACAAGAGCAGAAAACATCATAATTTTCATTGTAAACAATCACTCTTCAAATTTGATCGATCACATTGCTATGCATTTTCTCAAACGATAACAACTCATACAAGTTCCATATCAACACTACAAAGTCACTTTACAACACTAAAATGAGTGCTGAAAAGAGTCGTATTTCAATTCTCGGTGGCACAAAATCTATTACTGCATCCATATCACTTTCGTGCTTTAAGCATGTTTTTTGGAAATATTTGGAGTCTAATGGAATCTCGTTGTACACACAATACAGACAATCTAAAAGTGTAACTCGAATATCACTAAAGATTTTACCTAGCGTTAGAGCTAATACTTGAATCACTAAAGTTCTAAAGTTTCTTAGTTTTTATTTTAGTAAACTTTATGTCAAAAGTAATGAATAACAGACTAATTTTGATATAAAATATACTTAAAGAAGAGCAAAGTTAGTCAGAGCTTAATGTTAATGCTGTCCACGCGACTGAGCCGTCTGTAATATGATAATTATTCAAATAAACCGACGTTTTTCGAACTATAATTGAGTGAAATTACGAGAGCAATCAAACCAAAAAGAAATATTTAGGTGAGATTCTATTCTTGGGCACAACAGCACCAGAAATCCGTTAAAATAAAGATCATAACGTCTGTCGTCATGGTTTACGTACCACAAAATTCGTCAACGAAAAACAACGTTATAATTCTGTTCGTACGAAAAATAACCAAACCGAATAAAAAACCGTACAGATAAGTTAAAAATTTACACTGCAAGTTGTTCGGTTATTAAAACCTAATAAATCAAAATGCTGGTAGTCCCTACAAACAATTTGTTCTTTTAACCGAAATTAATTATTTCGTAATTTGGAAATATTTCTCTCTTTTATTTTCTTTTCATATTTTTTTTTGGTTTTGTTTCTGCTCCATTGTGATTGCGTTCTATTCTAAAAGACTTCTGCTTTTTAAGCTGCGGAATGAAATTGTAATCAATTCAACAGTAAAAATGATCATTTACCATTATGCTAAAAGAATTATACATTACGCTTTCAATGAATTATATAACAAACGAATGTGTATGGAAACGAGCGTACATTGCTCCGGTAGCTGAAGTCAATAATGCACGTAAAATTATCAATGAAGAAATTTACATTGTTTCGTTTAGCACTTCATAAAGCACCAACCGATTCTTTGTTAGATCATGATTGTGATGATTTGTAGTTCAGTCTACGATTTCTTGTACGTATTTTGTAGATGAAAAACAAGCCGACTGACTAGTTAATAATATTAGCTTATTAGATCGGTATATCAAATATTTGCATAGAAGTGTAGTGTAATTACAGTTAAAGGGAACCAAATTTGTGTCTAATTTTTCTTCAGCTGACCAGTGTTTTCTTATGTAGAAACGTAAATATAAAGCAGTAAAAAATTGTATATGAAACTCTAAGTGATACTAATCAAAATCAGAAAGAGATTTCATAATTTCTTAGCCGTATTGCTGTATATTAATGGTCACATAAGGAGAGTTTTGCACTAACCGTCACAAAAGGACATTTCAGGCTCATGCATATCTCTCTTCATATAAATGAAGGACGTTCACACAAAATGACACCATACCCACTCGTTCGTACTTTTCAATGTTTAGTACAAAGTACAAATGTCAACTGGTTCTGGGATTTTATTCTTTTTCATTCAAAACATTTTGTTCCTTGATTCAAAGATAAACCGTTTCAACCGAAACAAATAGAACACAAAATTGTGGCATGCATTTTTCGCATTCGCTTTAACTGAAACCATTGGATAAAGAATCAGGTACACAAAGAGCAAATTCCATTTACCACAAAATAGTATCGACGTTTATCCAACTTCGGATAATTCATTTGAAAAACCAAATTTCCGTTATGAAAAGTTAATCAATCGTAAGGGGGCCCTTAAAGAATAGAAAATAATTTGTGTCGTTTTAGATGATTGAAAACGATTGAATTTGCAGTGTCTGGCACATAATGTAAGTCAAAGACGTGTTATTCAACCACAATACAATAATTTTTATTTTTAATATTCTTAACCCGGTGATATAGTGACATCAAGTTTTATTTCTCTTGATTTTATTATCCAATGATGCATTTCTCTGTGATATACATCGTTTTAATATTCTGTTATGTTTATTGTTCGATTTTAAAAATGGAAATCGTAGAGTGATCTGATTTTTCAGTGCGGGAACATAGAGCTGAGACGTAACTGATTAAGTTTTTATGTCAACGGTTTCTTGGCAAAATAGATTGATGTGTTGCCGATTGTAGAGATAGTGCTGTTGAAGAGGCATATATTTCCTGACAACTGATTTTAATCGTCTGTGACTTCTGTGTCACCTTTACCTCCTACAATTATTGTGAATTAAAAAAATGGTTCTTTGCAATGTAAGAGACTTCTTGATTCTTAGACTCGTCTAACTCTTGATTGCATCAATTATTTTTTGAGTAAAAGCTAGGACATTTCGTCAAAAAAAAAAATCTCAAAATGGTTGGTTAATGAGTATTACAGAATCCACTAAACTAATGTTTTTGGATAGTTGAAGTATGACATGTCTGCAATAAATTTAATATTTTACCGTATCTGAGAGGATAACGTAATGAGAACTGACGGTAGTGCCTTTCTCTCTAAATCAAACTTAGAATTTCCATCAATGATACTCAAACTATATCCCGGCTCATCTAATTCGATTAATAGTTATGAAATATCGACAAAAAATCGATTTTTTTTATTTTGTATAACGAAGGTGGTATCATGACTACCTGTTGCATTTGGTATAAGGACAAGAAAAATATTGTTTTTTTCTTGCATTTTCGGTTCCTGTTACTCTACAGCTCTGTACTTCTAGGATAAATTTCCGGAATTGGAGCGATGAGATCTCACAGTGCCTTCTACCAAAAGGCCTTTCGGAAAAATCGGGAAAAGATCAGTAAAATTTCAAAAAGGGCACTTTTATGGTTCTCAGTATGGCCAGTCCGGAATTGAGATCTCAAATGAAAGCCAATTCCGTTCGTTTGTAGTAAAAATTATTTTGGAGAAATATAACTTTTTTGGACGAACTTTCTGAAGCTTGGGTAATAGTGGCGACTTCAAAAATTCTTTAGAAGTTTTTTCTTTCTTAAAGGCTCGCTTAAAATGAACTTAAAACATCAACAATTTCAAAAATATTGCAAAAAACCAAAAGCTCAGAGTTTAACTAAAAAAATTTATCAAATTTCACCTACCTTTGTCCAAATATTACACCCATGATTTCGGTATATCTATGAACATTAAAGTCTGTTCGTTTAAATAAATGTTTCAAAAGAAATTAATTCGCTTCGAGGTAACAAATTGTCGTTATTATGGATGCAATTTTTAGTCGCTGTTGTTCTCCAGAACTAAATTCAAAGTGATTGTAACTATTAGGTGTCTTTCTTTTGTTACACAATTGGTTAATCTAATGTTGTCACCGCAGATGAAAAATTTCATATAGAGAGCAGTTAATGTGCAATGAAAATTATGAACAGTTAGTTACAAACACAGCGATTTATCACACTTCATACCTTCGTAAATATGTAACATTTTTTGTGTTGCTGCTATGAAAATGTTCTTTCATTCGTTCTTTTACTTTTTTATTTCTATTTTTGAGATTTGAAATAAATTTTTTTAGTTGTCTGTCTCAAACGAATATTTTTAACTAACAAAAATTTCGTTCACTAATCTGAACAAAATCAAATTAATAGAAAAGCAATTGCACTGCAACACAATTAATTAACAAGAATCCACAACAATTAATGTACGAAGACGATCTGAATTCGACCGAACAACAAAAATTTTAGTTTCACTTTTTTTAAATTAATTCATTATTGCACTATCCAAATCCATGATTACGAAACAATTCGACTTTTAATTGCGAATAAAAACAGAACAAAACGTAACAACTTTACTCTATATATCCATCAACAAGCAGATTCACATCGGAAATTTATAACCGAAAAAAAATGTATTCAATTGTTGAGAGCTCACAGGCCGAAGATTCAACTAGAAGACGTTGTTGTTTCTTCAGTGCGATGAGTAGATTTAAGAGTCGAACGATATGTTAGATTTTCTTTTCTGGTGGTGAATATCGTTTCCACTCTTCAACCATCGGTATATGTTTACTTTTGATTGAACGCTCGGCGGTGAGGCAAGTGTGAAGCGAACCGCAGAACAATACTATTTATATGAAGGTGTCTATTATAGTCGTTTTCATCTATAATTTTTCTTTTCTTTCATAGAATTTACGAAGAAGGTACTCTAAGATGATGATACGGATGATGTTGCTATGATTCAAGTATTCGTTTTTATTGTCAAGATACATCGACACATCCTAAAAATGCGTGACAAATTTTTGGTATACTCTGGCAAATATGTCATGCGTATCCTTCAGAATATTAATTTTAATGACACCTCGAATTTGAAGTATTTATTCAAAAGCGATAATTCCTTCTTCTGAACTACGACTGTTTACTGTGAACATTAGTAGAACTCAGTATCCTACAGGATTCATATATTTCCTGTCAAATTTTTAAACAATATCACAGTTTGAACAAAAGTTTCTTGCTCGCACCCACGTATTTTGGGAAAATTAACTCTTTCAAACGACAATTGTATGACGACACATTCATTGAATCTATTACTTATATTGTTTAACGTAGCGCCTCATGGCCTTATGTTTGGCTCTAAGTCTTTTACTACATTTATTTTCTTATTTTTGCTGCATAATAAAACTCTTGTCGGAAACCTTTGCCTATTTTGGTCACTGTTGTCGATAACAGATGAATAATATGCTAATACAGTGAATGAATTTTTTGTTTGTTGTGTCGAAATTCGTTTAGGGTTTACGTCCATATCGCTTTTTTCTTTAAATAATACTGAGATTTTGCACCACTAGACCAGAGTATGTTTTCAAATCGGGTGACGAAATGATATGATAGGTCACCTTCATTTCATTTATGAATCACTAGAGACATCCAAAAAGGTATGATCTACTTCATAGAGGTTTGTCATCTCTTTCACTCTGTCGCCCTCTGATGAGATATTTTAGAACAACATTATTAAATGCAAAGCATCGTAGGCTGCGTATCTCACTGTTCAAAACCAGTGGCAGAAACCTTTTTCAGCTACGATTTTATTGTGACAAGGACTGTAAATGATGGCAAGCCTGTAAGAAGTTTTTACTTGAATTTTTACAAAGTTCCACATAGCTATCGTTCCTACGTCATACCTGCCATACACCATCGTACCGTTAAAAAGCCGGGTTTTTTATTGGCTCTATTACGTTGTACGCCAAAAATCTGGAATTGCCTATTAGTTATAGGCTTTTACATAATTTAACAAAACTATGTAGAGTTGTTTGAGTCACACGCTGACAATCACTCTAAATTTTATTTTATTGTGAGGATTTGAGTTTGAAAGAAATTTAGAGTAAAAACTCTAAAGAGGCGAAGCCAAGGTCAATTGACACACGAAAACTGACTTCTTATTTTTAGTCCGAGTTGTGTTGAGGGCTGCCCAAATAGTGTTCTGAGAACCCCACAATTGTGATATGCTCTTTCCTGCTTTACTTAAATACATCTCTAGGAAAATGAACTAAATATACAACTTGATTAGAACAAGAAACAATAAGCTTTTCAGTGACAGTCGCGATTGGTATCGAAAATAGAAACAGCTAGATATGACCAAAAAATGTGGACAAATTCCGAACAGCTACAAAATGAATATTGCAAAAGAATTATTGAAGGAATTTTCATGATTAAATTTAAAACTATTTTCAATCTTTACAATCATCACCGAACAACAACAACAAAAACAACAATACACGCATGCATGCCACCATCAAAACACCAACAATAATCTAGTTCATTATCAACCCTACAGCGTTATAATGCAGTCAGATATGGGTTAAGCCTCCAAAATCCATCATTATGTCATGTCGATTTTCGTTACCTACAGAACACGTAACAAATTGAAAAACTACGTAAATTTTGTAATGAAAATTTAATGAGAAATAATGAATTGCGGTGTAAACGAATGATACACATATATAAAGCACAAAGAAAGATATTTTTTTTACCTCAGGCATCTCAGAATCTGTTCGTGCGTTGCATATTTTGCAACTATTTATATACATCAATGATTAGTTGAGAGATGTTTTCAGAATAAAAGTCAATAAATCCATATTTTTATCGAATATATGCATGCATTTCCATACATTGTGAACATATATCCATCGTCTACAAAACGTTACCACATACTTGCTGTTGCGGGATGGGTGGGATTGTAGTTTATTTTGTTGTCTGAGTCGAACTATTTTAAGTTTACCCTATTTCGATGCCAGATTAACAATTCAGTAAAGTTCGGTATTTGAAACACCTGTAGTTAAATGCTGACTGGTCTTCTAATACACATGTACCAAAGTACCTCATAAACTAGAAATAGAGTAAGAATTCACACACCTATCTTGGCTTAAACTTGTATGATGAAATTCAGGCTATGAAAAGAGAGTCTGTAGAGATAAGTAAAATAGATGAAAATCAACTTTTCAAGGAGATTAATCGCCTTGAATTTTATTGAAAATAGGAGCCAAGTGACTAACTAAAATATAACTCATATTACTCATATCCAATGGAACCGGGCCCAGTTAAGCTGTTGTCGTAAGCACATAGTTATCATTTTCTTCTGCTAAATTTTCCTTTTATCAAATATAGCAACACAGTGTCTACTACTTCATTTGTTTTAACATACAATTTGTTATAAAAATTAACAACCAGCTATAGAGTTCAGCTTGCATCCTTGTCTCTGCTGTCGGCAACAGATCAGTTACTGGCTTAAAGTTACTGTTTCCTAAAAGGGTATAAAGCATATATCTGCTGCTCGGTTATCGATGCCTTTCGAATAGAACCAGTGCTATATATAGCCAACGAAATACCACATATTTGCAGTGTGTTTGAGATGTTTTAGATAATAATTATAGACAAACGCTGAAGTATATTAATGGAGAATGAAGCAATAATTATACATTCGATTAGAACAAAGTGCTTCAATGACATGGTGACTATCAATAACTATCAATTTTCTCGTAAATTTCTGAGTGCCTTTCTTACACACGTCAACACTCCATGTTTCGCATTAGCAAAAAATTTTTTGTTGCAAACAACAAAAATTAAACCAAAAAAATAATCATAAGACACCGTCATCGTTCCTCTTTGTGAGTCAATAAATTTTTTGATATAATTTAATTCCAGCCTATAAAGACGAAAATGTGAATCGCAATAAAACATAATAATAGTTATTTGCAGTCATATATCGAAAGGCGCCGCGAAGCACTAACAATTTTTCTCAATAAATATTTTCACTGGAAGAGGAGAAAGATTCCACTCGGATGGTATAAACGTGATCGTAATTATATTTATGGTTTTCGTTTGTTATCAGGTGTGAAATAAAAGTGATCGAAAAATGTTTCCACATTTTTTTTGTAGCATGCATTTTAGTTACCATAAATTAAGAAAATACAACTTGTTGAATAGAACAGAATGTCGAATGTGAACAAGTTAGAGGTAAATATAATGTGCAATACTTACGATACATTTTTATATCATATCGCCAGGTGCAAACCAAACCTCTCTCTGCAATTATTATAAAGAACTCAATGTTACTATTATATTTTATTATGGAAAAAATTCTATGTTTTAAGACAAAGAATCTTTCAATTCATCAATAAAAATGTTAATTATTGTCTGTAGTTGTTTTTACACTTGAATGAATCAGCATTGCATATTGTTCACTTCGAATGACTTTAAGAATTTTGCCGTTTCTTTCTTTTCGTACACGAAAAAAATGTTAGTTATATTAACCTCGCACAGACGACAGGCTATACAGTACTCATATCGAGTCTGGCAGTTTTTTTGGTCCAATAATTTTTAGTAGATTAACTATTGTCCAAAATCTACTACTTAAATAGTTGGAACTTTCATTGTGCAATGTAGGAATGTTATTATGTACCACCACATACCTCATTATTATCGTCGCTGTCGGTAACAGTGCAATAGTCCATGAAAGGAACACTAGGTACAAAGATATCTTTCGACAATTCTATTTATTATTGAAACTTGAACAGTTCGTAAATACTAAGATCGTCAGTATAATATAGAGGTAGGAGTGCATATTACCGTTCCTTTTTGAAGCAGTACGTCCTTAAGTTTTGTGAGTCAATTTTTCGGTAAGAAATGTATTAGTAAATTTTGATTCAATTTTAGTTGAACTGCTTAACTAGTTCAGCTGCAAGGAAATTTCTTTATCCGAGACTTTGTTAAAGTTGAACATTAAGCCACCCTGCGGCTCGAATGATTATTCCCTTGACTGAAAGTCAGGGTCTTACACCAGAAAATACCGAAATTCCCTTGACTGAAAGTCAGGGTCTTACACCAGAAAATACCGAAATATGTGGGTGACAAAAAAGTTTACTGTGATTGAAAATGTATGAAATGGTATGAAAAACGTTAAATGTGGGTAACAATTCTTCGTTGAAGGCACGATAACTTGAGTAATTTTGAACCAATTTAGATGAATCTTTTTTTTAAATGTGTGGAACTAAAATCCCGAGGCTAAGTTCGAAGATGGGCTATGTGGGACGAAGGATCCGGAAGCTATCTCAGAAAAACAGCATTTTACACTGTTGATTATAGCCTCAATCGAAAAAGATTACTTTGATGAAATTTGATTTTGTTGCGTAGTATGAGCAAATCAACTTAAGTTTGTTTTCAATAATGTGCATGAAACATGTAGGAAGAAAAATTTCGTCAGTAAATGCGCAGCCTCTAACCGGTAAACAACTCTTGTTAGTGAACTGCTAACAAATCTGATAGTTGGACTAACAACTTGATAATTGACTAACAAATTCGATAGTTGACTAACATAGAAAGATGTTTTTTCTCAATGTCTTACGGCAGAAAAATGCCTGCTATCAAATGAGCACACTATGATTGAAAAGTGTAGGAAATTTTATGAAAAACGTTAAACCATCATTCTTTGTAGGCAATATATAATAAGTCATTCTCAATTAATTTCTGAATATTTTCTTTAAATTCATTATTCCAACAATCAAACAAAATATTTTACAACTCCGATACGAGTGTGTAGTTTGCGGCCAGAGCGAAGCGAGGGCCGTAATTCTCACGGGTCGTGTTTTTTTACGGGATATTATATTCTTCACTAAATCAGTAAAAAGTAAAAAAAAATTGTCTTTCCTTCACACTTTGTCGATTTTGGAAATATAAAGCAAAGGCGGGGGATTCCTAGGGAATTCAATGAATTCAATTAATCCTTTAACGAAATGTATAGTGAAGGCGTCTTGTTCGTTCCTAGAATTCATCCTTCTATGAAATGTAATGAGAAGGCGTTCTGTCCGTTCGTATGGAATTCATCCTTTTACAAAATGTATGGTGAAGGCGTTTTGTCCGTTCCTAGGGAATTCATCCTTTTACAAAATGTAAGGAGATGGCGTTTTGTTCTTTCCTAGGGAATTCATCCTTCTACGAAATGTAACTTAAAGACGTTTTGTCTATTCTTTACTTTTTTCATCGTTCCACATTCGCAAAACTTCGCATCTACTCTCAAATTTGACAAAATGGCAATCAAACAGAATAATAAATACCTCATACGAGTGGGAAGTTTGCGGCCAGAGCGGAGCGAGGGCCGTAATTCACACGAGTTGCATTTTATTTACGATTTATGGTTGATTGAAAATCTTGCTTCAAATTTATAAGAAAAATGAGAACTCAAAGATCATTAGGTCTTACTTGAAGAACTTCTTCTGTCAAATTTTGTTGTCATGTATAGAGTAATCGATGTATTAATGTTCTAAATTTGACAATTTCTTAGGAATACAGCATATGTAAAAATAAATTGGGATCAAATGTAGGCATTTGTATCAGTGATGCTTCGGAAGTTCTGCAATGAAATTAATCAAAAATATATTGAAAAAACTGTCAGTCAAGGGACCTGACCCTCCCAAAAGGTGGGGCCTAGTATGTGGGTGACAAAAAAGTTCACTATGATTGAAAATGTATGAAATGGTATGAAAAACGTTAAATGTGGGTGACAAAAAATCGTTGAAGGCACGATAACTTGAGTAATTCTCAAGCAATTTGGATGAATCTTTTTTTTAAATATGTGGAATTAAAATCTCGAGGCTAAGTTCGAAGATGGGCAATGTGGGACGAAGGATCTGGAAGCTATCCAGGAAAAACAGTATTTTACACTGTTGATTATAGCCTCAATCGAAAAAGATTACTTTGATGAAATTTGATTTGGTTGCGTAGTGTGTGTAAATCGTATAAGTATGTTCTCGATAGAGTTTATTTAATAAGTGGAAAGAACAATTCCATCAGTCGATGTCCAGCTTTGAACCGGTAAACATCTCCTGCTAGCCAATTATCAAATTTGATAGTCAACTATCAAGTTGATAGTCAACTATCAAGTTGATAGTCAACTATCAAGTTGATAGTCAACTATCAAGTTGATAGTCAACTATCAAGTTGATAGTCAACTATCAAGTTGATAGTCAACTATCAAATTTGATAGTTGACTATCAACTTGATAGTTGACTATCAAATTTGATAGTTGACTAGCAACTTGATAGTTGACTATCAAATTTGATAGTTGACTATCAAATTTGATAGTTGACTAACAACTTGATAGTTGACTATCAAATTTGATAGTTGACTAACAACTTGATAGTTGACTAACAAATTTAATGCGTCTACTACCAAAGAAAGATGTTTTTTTTACTCAAGGTCTTACGGCAGAAAAATGTCATGAGCACACTATGATTGAAAAGTGTAGGAAATTTTATGAAAAACGTTAAATGTAACCATCATTCTTTGTAGGCAATATAAGATATAAGTCATTCTCAACAAATTTCTGAATATTTTTTTAAAATTCATTATTCCAACAATCAAACAAAATATGTTACAACTCCCATACGAGTGTGAAGTTTGCGGCCAGAGCGAAGCGAGGGCCGTAATTTTCACGAGTCGTAATAATTTTATGGGATATTATATTCGACCAATAGAAAAATTCAATTTTACCGATAAAAATAATAAAATACCGATAGAAATGTGGTACATGTCGCTGGCACCTCTTCAGTAAATCAGTAAAAAGTAAAAAAAAATTGTCTTTCGTTCACTCTTTGTCGATTTTGGAAATATAAAGCAAAGGCGGGCCGTTCCTAGCGAATTCATCCTTTTACAAAATGTAACGAGAAGGCGTTTTGTTCGTTCCAAGGGAATTCATCCTTCTACAAAATGTAATGAGAAGGCGTTCTGTTCGTTCCTAGGGAATTCATCCTTTTACAAAACGTAACTTAAAGACGTTTTGTCGTTTTCTGAATCGACAAAAGTGAAGAAACGAAAAAAAATAAAAAATTTATCGGTCGTTTATTACCATCCACATTTTATTCACGAGTGACGGTTTTGTAAAATACCGGGGACTTCCTTTTTGTACAAAACTGTAAGAGAAGAACATCTATCGGTTTTTTTTTTTAATTTTTACCAAAGTGAAAGAGTCCTCTCATCGTTCCACATTTGTAAAACTTCGCATCTACTCTGATTAAATATGACAAAATGGCAATCAAACAGAATAATAGATAGCTCATACGAGTGGGAAGTTTGCGGCCAGAGCGAAGCGAGGGCCGTAATTCACACGAGTCGCATTTTATTTACGATTTGTGGTTGATTGAAAATCTTGCTGCAAATTTACAAGAAAAATGAGAACTCTAAGATCATTCGATCTTCGAAGGTTTATTTGAAAAACTTTTTCTGCCAAATTTCGTTGTAATGTTTACAGTAATCGATATATTAAATGTAGGCATTTGTATCAGTGATGCTTCGGAAGTTCAACAATGAAATTGGTCAAAAATATATTGAAAAAAATTGTCAGTCAAGGGACTTGACCCGCCCAAAAGGTGGGACCTAGTTGTAGTAATAGATACAATTGGAGAAAAGTGAAACCAGATACAATCTCGGACAGAAATTCTCTGTAATGTGATTAGTTCTGGCTTTTCGTCATAAGTTTGAATGAATGAATGAATGGAATTTGCATTAATCGTATCTAATTTTGGGATCTCAAAACTTCATAGATATTTGGATACATTTTTGGAACATTGAAGATTGAAACGCATAAAATTCTGACCTAAAAATTGTAGTTGCCAAAATAATTTGATCTAAAAAAGAAAACAGGAACTCTAAATAACAGGTTCCTATTAAAACGCTGTCTTTGAAGTTAAAATACTCATAGGTATAAGCTGAGATAAAAAATTAAGGTTAATCTACATTATTTCCTTTCGGGCCTTTGCTGTCTCTAATCATGTTAAATTTATGATATACGTTCGAGGATATGACCTGTCTTGTCAGCTAGAGACTACCTTATGTGCTGTACGCCTGGTCGCATGGCATAACAGAAAATTCTTTATATTTGCAGATAATAGTCACTTCATATGAATATAATAAGAGGAAATGAAAATTGGTTTGTATTTAATTAAAATTCGATCAACTGAAGGTGTTTTGTCGTTGTTTTTATATTTTATTTGATAAAAATCTACCTGAAACGTGTACAAAAGTAACATACACCACACAGTATGTGTGTACTTACATGTTGTGCGTTTATTAAATGCGAATTGATTTTAATCAGTAAATAAAATCTTGTAAAATTGTCGACTTAGAAGTGCTAAAATGCTATGATTGTTTGGTAAAGAACAATTGCTTTTGATGTACATGCATACAATGGGGATTTGTGCTGGTTCTATCCTTGCAATGTTATTTTCAGCCTTCAATTTACAAAATACGACGGCTTAGATGAGATATATCTACGATAGAATTCGTATCATTTCTGTCCACAATCTGTGAAGAAAATAATATGTTTGAAGGCTTCAAATGATATGTTTATGCTGTTCTAAGACGCTTTTGTTACAAACAAAAGCGATATTATCATTCACTAACGCCTTTCATTTCTTCTGTTTATAGTTTACTGTGACATGAGCCTGATACAGAATCTTTTACTTCATTGGTTTTGACATAATTTTTGCTGCATTATCAGACTAGTGATCGCTTTACTTTTGATGCCTTTGTCGAAGTTGAGGCCGAAGTATAGAAATGGGATGATGTTAAACGCGACACATCGATAGTGCCAGCTCTGAGACGATTTTTTTCTTTATTTGGAAAGTGTTATTTTGAAAAAAAAAACTTTCTTTTTTGAGGCCGGGTTAATTTAATTTATTTAATTTAATTTATTTAAGCCAACGGCTGACACCTACTGGCTGTAATTTACAACATAAGAATTTACAAATAGAATAAGGTAAATTCATTAAGCAAAACCGGAGGTGAAATTCGGCCCAGTCGACCCGTCGGAGCCTCGTTTCGCCTTTTGCTTTCTCACTTGATTGAAACTGATCGATCGCGTTCTATTTCGGAAATTCGCGGTCCAGCAGCGCACAACAGTCCACGTTCCATACACTGAATGATCGGGTAACCGGTCCATGTAAACAACTCGCATGATCCTCCATTCGTGTGATCGGTCCACGCAGTCAATATGGAATAAGAAAAGAGCAATTCTTAGAAAGTACAGTCAAGAAGACGTATGACAAGAACTATGAATAACGGCAGAAAAAGAAACTGATCAGGTGGCAGAAAGAATAAATCCATGCCTTCTTAACGTCTGACTCGTCAGATGCATAGATTTAACCGACGATCGAAAAGCGAACCGAGTAGTGGACGGGGTGAAAAGGTGTGCGAACACATTGAAGACTCTTGACAAGTAATTGATTGGCTCATATAGCCCGTAATTTACGCGGTGACTTTCAATGACCAGGTACCCAGTGTTGCGTAAAGGCCTGACTGGCTGATTAACACTCAACTTTGAGCGCAAACTGGGCGAGTCTACGCGGTCGCTGAGGACATCAAAGACAAACATTGCTGACAAATTGAGTCGTCTTCGTGCCAGTGATTCGATCTGGATCGACTCACACCTGCTCTCATACGAAGGAAGTTTGAAATTCCCATCCCTCTTAACGGTCCTCCTCAACGCGTATATAAGGAAGTTCTTCTGCACGGACTCGATTTTGTCACTATAGTTCTGGTAGTACGGAGACCAAACGACCGAGGCGTACTCAAGATGAGACCTGACATGAGCGAAGTAAACACTCTTAAGGGCTGCCACACTATGAAAATCTTTACAGATTCGCTTCACAAATCCAAGCATCGAGTACGCTTTAGCTACAATGATATCCATGTGCCTGTTAAACGACAACTCCTCAGTGAGTGTTACTCCTAGATCGCGAACCTCCACAGCCCGTTTCAAGACAGAGCCGGCCACCCCATAAGCAAATCGCAACGGTTTCCGTTTTCGAAAAAAGGACATAGTGACGCATTTACTAACGTTGAGTTCCAGCGCATTCGCTTCAAACCATCGATTCAGAGCAAGCAAGTCTCTCTGAAGAGCGATGCAGTCTCTCAGCGTTTTTACCTCTCGGTATAATTTGAGGTCATCAGCGAACAACGAGCACTTTGAGAACCTGACTGTTTCCATGACATCGTTTATAAAGATCAAAAACAAGAGCGGACCTAAGTGGCTCCCTTGAGGAATACCAGAAGTCACTAAAAACGACTGTGACTTCCACCCCATCAACTTGACATATTGTTTACGATCAGACAGATACGATCGCAACCACCCCAACAGTGAAGAGTGCACTCCAAGTTCTCTAAGCTTACAAAGGAGAGAATCGTGTTGAACCCTGTCGAACGCTTTGCGCACATCCGTGTAAACAACATCCATTTGATTACCTCTTTCCACCACCCGAATTGCTTCGTGTACGAAATCAATCAAATTCGTCGACGTCGATCGACCCTTCATAAAGCCGTGCTGCGTTACCGAGATGATGGGTCTAAGCTTCTCTGTCAGAAGATTGCACACAATGGATTCAAACAGCTTGCCAAACGTAGGAAGAATTGCTACACCTCTATAACATTCTACATCTGACCGTGAGCCACTTTTGAAAATCGGAACTACGTACGATTCTTTCCAACGAGTTGGAAACGTCGATGACAAAGATAGATTAAAGATGAAATGCAGTGGCGTGGTTAGTGCAGTCGAACAATTCTTCAACAAAAGCGGTGAAATATTGTCGGGTCCGTCTCCCTTCGATACGTCCACACTTTTTAGAGCTGTCACGATCTGTTCTTTGCTCAGTGATAACGTTCCAATGTCGATACATTTCCTCAGTCCGAACTCTCTAGTCTCGTCTCGAGAGCCTTCAACAAAAACGTCTTTGAAAAACTCAGCAAATAAGTCGCATTTACCTTGCATTGTCATAGCCCGATCCTCGCCACGATGCATTAAGCTCGGGTAGCCAACTGTCTTCCTCATGACATTTACGTACGACCAAAATTTGGATGGGTCCGAAGTCAGACTCTCCTCCGTCTTCTTAATGTATGAGTCATAAGCGCGTGACTGTGCAGCAGTGAACTGGTTCCTTAATGCGCAATAATTTAAGTAACACCCTGTGCATCCAGGGTGTTTCATTGAATTAACACAGTCCCTGTACTTCTTATGCGCCTTAGACTTCCTGTTCTTTAGCGTCAGCAGGGCCTTGCTGTACCATGGCGGATGGCTGTTCGAACCTTTCTTCTTGAATGGTACAAAGCGGTTGAAACCATCGGTCAGTAACTCATAAAAACGGTCAGTGACACTGTCAACGTTCAAAATTCCAGACAATTCGTCCTCCCAGTCTACTGAAGACAAGTAATCGTTGAGTTTATCAAAGTCCGCTTTCCTAAAATTGAATTCATGTTCGTCATAATTGAACTCAACAACATCATCAGAATCAAGAGAGAATTCAATCTCTAACGGCTCGTGGTAACCATCAACTCTTGACATTGGCGAGTATGAATTTCTAACTACAACATCGCCAGGGTCACTACAGAAGACCAAATCCAACACGTTGCCTTGGTAGTTAAGTAAAGCGCCTTACATCGCATGTGAACATTGTGACGGTAAACCGCTTTAACCTGGCCTTAATAGTGAGAAGGCTTGGTGAAAAGAGAAATTAAATGGCCGAACCATTTGAATGAAGTGTTGAAGTTAGTTAGCGATCGACGTATAAATTCTATCGTTTATTCTAATCACATTAGCTTTGGTACAGAAGAATATTTTTGTTCATTCGTTTTGTGTCAGTCAATTAATAAAGACAATATTTTGTAAAACGCTTCTATTTCTTGAGACAAATTGGAATCTCCAACAGGTTATGGGCCCAGATCGGGAATAGAGCAGTATAGAATACGGGTCAAATATTTGTGGATTGAATGAATGGAATTACTATGGATTTGTGCGGAATGGTATTGTTATGAACACATTATTGGATACACGAAATCGGAACGAAAATGGATTATGATTTGGAATTGCGAACTGAAAGAAGAAAATGTTGATGACTGGAATGAAAAGGGACAAAGATTGGATTACAATTACAGTTCAAAGATAAAAGAAGAATCAATCAATAGTTATTAACGGCAACGACCTTGGCAACGTTTAACGGAAGAAAAACATAGCTAACGCCGACCCGTACGAAACACCTATTCGTGTCAAAAGCCTTTAAAATCACTTACATTATCCACTCTTTGCCTTGTTATCATATACAAATAAATTGCCGGAGGCAATATAGACAGCCCCGTACGAAGACAAATTTCATAAATTCCTATTTAAACAGCTATGTACCGCTATATTTAACTATATTTCACTATAAATAAACATTTCACAGAAAAATATGATATTATATAGCTCTATATGCCTGTATATAGCTCAATATAGCTGTATATAGGTATATATAGATGTCCATATATGGAATCCCTGAAACCCCACACACATAACAAATTATTTCCATGTTAACAGAAACTCTCTAAGTACCATTTTTCCAAAGATATATCACTTTTAATAAAATCCAATATGGCCGCCGGCAGCCATTTTGTTAGGAGACCGGAAATAGTACCGATGCTTTACATTCGTTAATACCTTTCAAACAAAAAAAAATTCATGAAATTCGGTCAAAATTTACTCGAGATATTGTCAAAATACACCACGTTCACTGTACTTCCGAGTAGCCAGATAAGAGCTCACTCCAAGAGACCTAGCTCACGCTCCGGAGAACATAATTTCATGAACTTTTTTTTCCCTGATTAATACGGTCAATACCTATCTAATAAAGCTAAAACAGACGAAATATGTTCAAATGTGGCCGACCTACAAGCAAAAACTGCTTGCCGCCCTGTGCCTGTTTCACACCAAGGGGTCTAACTCACGAGTCGGTCATCCGATTTCCATAAACTTTTTTTTTTGTCGATCGGTATTGTAAGTACCTTTTATTTGACGTATCAGTTACAAGTGTAACGTTTGAATGTCCGGAGATATCTTCGAAAAACCGTAAAGCACTTATTGGGCCACAGCTCGGTAGGGGTCGATCCAAAATCACTCATCTTCGAACTTAGCCTGTCTTTTGACATTACCAAACGGGAAAAAAAAAGAATTTTCAAAATCGGATGCGTTTTACTCAAGTTATCGTGCAGACAGACAGACGGACAGACAGACGGACATTTTTTTTTCGCGGATTTGGCATCTCTAGACAACCACAATAGGTTTCCCCTTACTCAGGGAGTCCAATTCGACATGTTACAAACGTATGCGTAAACCTATAAGACCCCAGTACTTCGTACGAAGAAGAAAAGAACAGAATTTGAGCAACAGAGCTTGAGCGGAATGATAGCAACAGAGCTTGAGTGACAGAATTTGACCAATACAGTTTGCAATAGAACTTGAGCGGAGAGCAACACAGTTTGAGCAGAATAAGATGAAGAAGAAGAAAATAAGATGAAGAAGAAGAAAATAAGATGAAGAAGAAGAGAAAGAAGAAACGAAGAAGATGGAGAAAGTAAATTGTAGGAAATGGTGGAAAGAACAGGATATTCAACTATATGACAACATTTAAAAAGGAACTTCTTGAGGTTGAACAGATGAGTTGAATTTGTTTTTTGGTCCTGCTGAAGGAGAAATTTATTTCATGCAATCGGAAGAATTTATAAGAATGAGAAGAAGCAATGCACTATGCTTTGGAAGAAGTGTTGAAGTTAGTTAGCGATCGAAGCATTCGTATAAATTCTATCGTTTATTCTAATCACATTAGCTTTGGTACAGAAGAATATTTTTGTTCATTCGTTTTGTGTCAGTCAATTAATAAAGACAATATTTTGTAAACCGCTTCTATTTCTTGAGACAAATTGGAATCTCCAACATGAAGTGGGAATAGTAGACGACCCAACCTTAAGACCGCGTTTTGAATCGAAGACAGCGAGGCATTTTATATCCACCTGTCCATTGAAGGATGTCGTAGTCCTTTAGTTCACTTCTGATTCTGGGCAGGCCTGGCTCGAAAAAGCCCTTCGGGCGTTGCAAGGCGAAAATTTGTAAAAGGCCCGTCGATGCCTTTTATCCATACAAAATCAAAAAGGCCTTTCGGAAATCGCCCGAATGCCCATAGGGCAGTGCCGGGTGGGTTCTGAAGAGCCACTAAACTCATAAAACAACAAAAATGTAAATTCCTGATCGTAACGTGCAGTCATAAATCAGACCTGTTAGTAGCATCATAACATCCGGATGAATTTCAATATCGATGGTATTACAATCCATTTAACATTAGGTTCACCAGATATTCTCCTATCAACGTCTTCATCTTGTCTACACTAACAAGACAGCGGTTGTATTGCAACAGAACAACAATAAAAACTAACAGCCTTGTCGCTTTTCCATAACCTGAAAGCCTCAAAGAAATAAAAACCAAAATATTGGAAATAATTATTCGTAAAAAATGGTAATAACGTAAGGTCGGTCAATAATTCACTTTAGTCATAATTATTTTGTTCGACCATTTGTCTGTTTTTTTGTTGTTTTTATTAAATTTATGGGAGTAAGGTACATTAGAATGCGTTAAGAGCACTAAATGATCTTTATCTACAAATTAAATTGCTGATGGACATTGAACGCCACAAAGCGGATGGAATGGGATATTAAATGAAAAAATGGATGCGATCTTAGAGTAACTCAAAGAAATATTTTGTCATTTCGTAACAATTCATGAGCTCACCGTCGCGTCGTATTTACGATCATTTCTTCTAAAGCGGTAGGTGTAAGTTAGGTTCATAAAGTACTGAATATTATACCATAGCAGGATACATTGTTGTGATTGAGTGATTTACTCAGTTGCAGCAAAACAATTTAAAACACCGATGTTATCTGACCTAGACATCATTCCTTGGAAGGTATAATCGTCCATTGATGTCAACTATAACAACATTCTAATGAACGAATCTTTAATTCTATTGGTCTAAGTATTTTCGATATGTACAACGTTTTTCATACTACCTCATATGGGGGCGAGTCTTGGAAAGTCTAGACCGTCATGAATTTTCATAAAAATTTAGTAACCAAAAGTTCAAATATAAGCAAATGGTCAGTTTCCCGCAATATGAGAACTTTTATCATATTAGACGTATCAAGTATGGGGTCGTTCATAAATCGACAACCATGTCCCATTTTCCTTTACAAGAGGACAGGATTTATGGACAAATGATAGATGGAGAATTCGGAACAATATTACGAGTTAAGTGTTATAAAACGTACACTTATCAAAACGAAGGTAGTGACACAATTTTGTCTTTTTTAAAGAAACTTCACAATCCACAAATTTCGATATTGTCCCAGACGACATTATTGCAACAAACTCATAAAGGATAAGGTAGATATAATGGAGAGGTAATATCATATAACATAATCAGATGTGCGGTCGATACAAACACCATGCCACCTCTTTCTTTCATTAAAAACAAAATTTTGCATAGAAACTCGGGGTTGTTTTATGATACACACATGAAACATTCTTGTAGACAATATAGCAAAGTAATTACTGAGACTTGAAAACATCTTATAAACCGATCGGGTCTACCCTCACCTTTTAACCTACGCATCAGCCTTGGTGCATGACATAATTTTATTGTTCTCTTGTGCATCTGTTTATTTGTCAATCAAATTGTGGTGTGATTAAATGTAATTTGAGCTTGAGTTTTTGAATTTGACCGAATTTTTCTGATTAATTATTTGTGATTTTGATATTAATTAGTGCAGATATTTTCCAAATTATAGGTCATAAGTTAAATGAATTAAACTCAAAACGTATGCAGAAAATAAAGATCCAATTTTGGTCACCGTTGTTGTTTCTATCTATATGTGAAAATACGATCAATGTATTGCGCATGTAAATAACAACAACGGTGACCAAAATTGGATCTTTATTTTCTGCATACGTTTTGAGTTTAATTCGTTTAATTATTTATTTAGAAAAATATCTGCAGGAATTAATATCAAAATCACAATTAATTAATGACGAAAATTCCGCCAAATTCACTAATTAAAGATCAAGTTATATTTTAATCACAGCACAATAGATTAACAAGATGACAGATGCATTACAGAACAATAAAATTATTGATGTCATGCACCAAGACTGGTGCGTACATCAAAAGGTTAGGACAGATCTGTCCCGACCAGCGTAATTGAATGTTTTCAGCTCTCAGTAATTTTTTCGCTATTATTTCTACAAGAATATTTAATGTTGTAAGTATTCAAACATTTTGTTGTCAGCGTAATGTACACTGTACATTGTACAGCACATAAAATTCCTCGATAAAAAAGGTTGTCCGAGGAACTTTACCAATGCTTCCTAACACATTTTGTACCTACTCGGATTGTACACATTTATGGTAGTATTGGTGAAAAACAAAAACCAAAAAAGTGGAATCTGTTTCAATTGAGCCGATTTCATGTAAATTTGATATATTGTTCTTATCGAGATTAAACAAGCAGTCTATTTGCGCGTCGTAAGAAATGTAGTCTGGGACAACATCCACAAAATTATTCAAAATCATTGCTGGGAAATTTTGTGGATTGAATAAAAGATGTGAAAACAAAATTGTGCTAATACGTATCTTTTCATAACTGTACTATATTGCTCAATATAATCTCGTTCTGGTAGTGATTGTTAGATTCGCTTCAATAAAATAGCTGGTTTACCTCGAAAGTAACTTCCTCGCATCAATTCAACTAGCTATTTTATGAAAGCTAAGCAAACATATAGTCAATAGCTCACATGAATGAAACAAATAACAGAACTGGATAATAAATCGAAGTGATTTGAATTAATTGAAGCGTTCTATACACATTTCGAGATCGATTTATGTAAAATTTAATTTGGCAATAATTGCAATTGCCCTTACCAATTGCAGATAAAGCTGGTTTCACATTAACCTGTTGATGACTGATTAAAATCTGTTAATTTAGGATAAATTCTAGAGCTCATCTTACGTCAACATGTTTAGTGAAGCATAGCATAACCCACCAGAATTTATAAAAGTCTGTCTATTTGGATAAATTCTGGTAGGTCATGTTATCGTTCACTAGAAATAGACAGATTAGTGAAAATCTATCTACTGTTTCGTTTCCGACTCGATTGACATTTAATAATTCGAACTAGTGAATAAAATTTTCCTAATCATCTTTATCTCTGATATGATACTTAGCTTTTCTGTCTTCAAGATTATTCTTCACTACTTGTTATTTAACTTCGATTTCAAATCTTTCTTTTCGAATTAGCATTTGTGACGAATGACAGTTACTTTAAGTAACTTACTTCCTTTAATTTTTATAATTAACATCACCTGCATTTTATTATGCTGTTTGTGAATTATTTCAACTATCAATCTGTAATTGTTTGGTCACACTTTCATAAAATGATAAAATCATTTGTTGATGACATCCCGAGCTCTGCCATTAGTGAAGGAAAGTCCAAAAAAACTGCAAATGTCAATCTTAACCCAATAGTGAACACAATAGACCAGAACAGCTTCATTTGATAGAACCTCTATTTTATTTAAAAAAAATCTGGTCTTTTAACCTGTCACAATATTCAAAATTCATCTGTTATCGATAACTAAGACAAAAATAATGAGAAGCTCTGGGTAATATGGTCATACTATATAAATGACCATATTGCATGCATGTTAAATGCATGTTTAAAAAATATGAAGTACAAGATTTGAAATCAACAGATTACAAATACTTTGATCTATGGAAGTCTGTAACACGTTAAAAATTTCGAAAATCTTTGTGTCAGCATTCTAAGAAGAAAAACTTACAGACTTCTCGAAGTGTTTACAAAAAACTACAGTGCACGACCGACACGACCTGGACGATTTTGTTGCCATTGGACAGGTAATGACCATCCGAATGGTACTATTCATGATACTATAAACCGAGCTCGCCCATTCTTCCAGGAATCCATAATTTTGGCTCAAGTGTACACTACTTGAAACATTCTCAATAAGTCCACTTTTCGTCGCTTTTTTAAATTTGCCATTTGATACAATAGAACATCTTCAAGACCGTTTGAAATGCCATCCACGATTAGAAATGCCATCCACGTTAAAAAAATCTCATACAAATGAATGAACGAAACTAAGTGAGGCTACGTCTGAAAGCACCGTATCTTGAATACAATGTATTAACTACTGATCTAGTCGAGCGATCATCTACATTGTCAAACTTTCAAAATTACACGCATTGTCGTGTTCACAAAAAATTTGCTTGCGTCAATTTTTTTTGTAACGACTCTCATTTTTACCCATTTTTGACCGTTAGACCCTGACTTTCAGCTTACCACATACCACATAAAGTCGACCACCTTAAGGGTAATATCAAAATATAATTGTTCTGACAAGACAAATTATTTAAAAATATTTCTTTCTTTAAACCCAGCACTTTGTTCCGATTATTTTAAATTCTCTCATCAAATACACAGTATACGGTTTCGATATGCACTGCTAGCATTTAATAATAATATACGAAAATCAAAATGTGAACTTCATTTTAGGAGACGTTGGAGGTGCTTGACATGTGCCATTTCGAGATGGAGGTGTGGGAAGTATGTTTACGTAGTCCGTTTTAATTAAAATTCTTTTATTTATTTGCTACATTTGAGTTAGTTTACAATAAAAGATTAAATGGGTAAATGTCGCTAAAGCGCTTGTCGAAAAATAAATTGTCACATAAATGCAGCACCAATAGCACAAGAGTATTTTTATCAATTATATCTTAAGAACATTCACTGACGACTCATAATTCATAAAAAATGAGACTAAAAATAAAAACCTTCAAACAGCCTCTGACCTCTGCTAAATTATCCGTTCATTTCCGGTGGCGGGTCAGCTACACCAAACGACGATATGAAAACGTTGACAATTGTTATTAGAAATATTCCGAGAATTGTAAAATTATTAATTTTATCAGCCTTGCATATGTGGTCGTCCTTTTTCACATCGTATCGACTGTTCATAATCAATCCTACACCGACAGCAACCTGTTCGAATTAAAAACATAATCAGTGATCGTATTCAGGGTTAAGTGATTTCCATTCTTACCTGCAAAATTAGGCTGAGCGATATAAAGACTAAGCTAAAGTAGTAGTAGGGATGGCGATTATATGATTCCAAAACGTATCTTAACTGGTTGGCATTCGCTGATAGCAGCGCTAAGTCCATCATTCCTTGGGCTGAAAACGAGAATGAAATTAATTGATTACTCAGTTCAACTACAAAGCGCTTGACGTTGCGCCTGCAACACCCTTCAAAGCACTCACCTAAAGTCTTTTTGTGTTGATACACGTTTACATCTGGTATAATTTGCGGATTACCAGCCAGCGGCTAAACGAAAACCATCCAATTAACATCAATAGTCACATTTGATAAAATTAATAAATTTTACATCAAACCCATCATAGCCTGGTGCATATCCTGGTGCATACGGAAAATTTTTATTAATGCTAGGTCGTCTACCCGACGGGACATTGCCATTTCCTCCATTATTCGGTGGATGTCCATTTTTCGGGACATCATCTCCAACACGAGGGCCGATGTCAACTGGAAAAAATCCATCATCAACTCCTGGATGGTCTTGTGGTGTGTTTGGAATAGTGTTGGTGTCCGGTTCATCATCATCGTCGTCTAATTCCGGATCTACAAAATTGTTCATGCCAATCAATTGAAAGGAGAGTCCTTTGGTTCAACAAAAACTTACGTGCAATTGGTGGATGAGGTTTTGGTATCATTTCTGTATCGAGTAATGGATCCACATCTGATTCTAGGACTGCACCATTTCTGGCATTCGAGTTCTAAAATGAAAATTGTTGAAAACTACTGGACTGAATTATATGCTGTAAAAGCATCAGCCACCCAAATATGTGTGTCTGGATTGATATGGAGAATAACGAAATATCCACAATTTTGGCAGAATTTTACCATTTTAAAGAGTTACACAGATATTGGAATCACGTATGTCTTCTCTAATAGGTAACCGTAACGTATAACCTACTAGCCAAATAATTATTTTATAGACATTCCACAGGTAGAAGAGGCAATTAACCCTTTACCTATACACAACAACAAAAATTAATTGTGAAAAAGACGGACTTTTTATACAATATTTCAATTAGCGATGCGACGTATCACTGCTTCGAAGCAGAGCTGTGCTTCCGATAGTTTTTATTGAAAATTTTACGTGGCACAGGTAACATTTCTAAATTAAACCCTTACATTGACTGAGAATTTCAGATAGGTTTGCTCACCTGTTATCGACAACATTGACAAAAAAAAGATGAGTAAATTAAATGAAGTAGTAGATTTTACTTCAGATACTAAGTGATTTTTGGATGTTTAGGCATTCATAAACATAAACAAGTGAAATAAATTTAAATAGCTAACAATTCACTATTACCATCTTGTCACAATTACTTCAAAACGTCGAATAAAAGGCAACCTCACACTTCTCAGTTTAATCATAAAAAAATGCTTAAAAAAACATAAACAAAACCATAACAATAAACTCACATATGCTTCTGATCGTCGACTCGTCGGTAAGTGACGCACATCTAGTGACGTTGCATTCACACTGGATGGTTTATCGTGAACACTGTCCACCGAAGAAGACATTAAATTGGATTTTTCGCTGTTACCATTGGTATGCGAATACTTTTGAGCGTCATCATTTCGGTGTTGATTCTTTGGAGATAGATCAGTCATATCAATACGATGATCAGCGTTCGTTGTATTTTCCATTTTCACGATATATTACTCAACGTTACAGTTCAGATGTAGTCTTTTTTATGTTTCTGTTTGTTTTTGTTTTATAATCTCGAAACACTTGTAAATCAATGTATGAATGTGCACTTGAAATCAGCATTTGATCATTATCACAGAAATAGAAGCAGTTTATAAATATAATTCACTTGCTGTCGAAATTCACTTACAGTTAATTAGGTATCGGCGTTTTCGGGTTATACTATGTACTACATTAGCAATTGTGTATATTTCAACAGTCGAAAACGAATTGTTGACGCATCAAGTTATATCCGCTAACTGGTTTTTAGTCGAGTTTTCAGTAATGTTAACTCTATAAAATTTATTCATTCGTCTTCCAGTGTTCTTTGTAGCATATACACACATACATTTCATATGGATATACCGAGCATTATGTAGTTTATAGTTAGGTAAATGAAGTAAGTATAAATGATTTCGACAATTTTGGTATTTTCCCTCAAATTTCAAACATTGAGGTAGATCGGAAGTGCCACAATATCGAATTTGGTTGAGTCAGACGACTTGACAAATAAATTTACATAGATGACACTCGCGAACTAGCGACATTTTCACTATTATAAGAATGCTATCACTAGTATTGCTAATTGAATCTGTAATTTAGTATACCTACATGTACCTCATGAGACGTATCAGACCTCAGTCATTGTTAAAAACTCATAACATGCATTATTCACATCAATAAGTGACTTGCTCTCTTAAAGTACCAGATCAACTTCAACTATGTACGAGTGGTATAATTTCTGGATCAATAGGGCGAGATACGGATTTTCTCACATTTTGTCAGACCAGCACAGTCATAGTCAATCTAGTCAATAGAGTGTTATGATGAAATAGAAGAAGATATTTTGACAAGTATCCCAAGGCAAGTTAAAATAAACTGGTCTTTTGTCCTATCTCTCTCAACGTACCACGTTGAAAGAGAAGTAAATACTTTGACAAGTACCCCAAGGCAAGTTATAATAACTAGTCTTCGGTTTTCTCCCTCTGATCATAACAGTCTATATACATCTTGATTTAGCGTAGCTGTTAGCTTTGACAATATTCGTATGATGTGAAGGTGAATGTTGAAAATATGTGAGGGATTCCCCTCACTAAAAGTGTATGTAATTAAATCGTTGAAAATCATCTTTAAGAATTCGTAAAATATCGTATAAACAAAGAATGTTTATAAAGATGCTTGATAGTACGGGTGTCATGCCTGTAGATGTATCAAAGGAATATAGTTGATTATTTGAAGGAAAAAAGAAGATTCATGCATGATTGTGATTGTATGTGAATGTAACTTCAAATATACTCAAAGTTACTGCCAATGACTGTAACATTATTCTGTGGAAGTTTTTTTTTTAAATTTATTTTCAATATTTGGACTGACAAGTGAGTAATAATATGCACTACTTTTCGAGAGGAAAAAAAATCAGATGCAAAGAGTAAACGTATTGTACATATGTAGCGATTTTCTTATCAAATGAAATGCAAAATTGTCGAACTGTTGTAAGATTAATGTTGTTTTGCTTTTCAGTTTAGTCATCACATTTTACATTTCCTTTGTTAGGAATTCTACGTTCACTACGAGTAAAACAGTTCGGTTGGGGATATTGTCCCCGTGAATTCAATTTTATTCAACGATCGTATAATTGTAACTGAGGCCTTTTTCCTTATATTTTCTACTCCCATTGTCTAGTGCACACTTTGATCCAATCCGTTTCAATTGCAATCTCGATCATCATTTTCTACGAATGTTTCGAAGCCAGAATTCTCAACATCCTTAAATAACAGTTTAATGTTCCGTTAGTCAATTTATTGTTTTAAGCCTGATATACAGAACGTACTGTTTATCATATTTCAATGAACTGAACATTTTCTGCCCTAGACGATATTTTATTGTCAAAATTAAAAATGGAAAATTCACAAAAGATTGGAAAATTGTTAATCCGAAGTAATGATAGCGGATACTGTCTAGAAATCTAGAATGTATATACCTAACATGAAAGAGATGTAAACTCTTGGAAATGTTTCCACAGTACAAAGTCAAATTTGTACAAATTTGTCGCACCGTTACTATCTTGCACATGATACATACAGCATTGTATGAATTTTCATCGACATACGAATAGAAACAGTCACATTCGCTTTTTCACTTGTTTTAATATTAGCTGAAAGTCCTAAAAAACCTTATCAGACGAATTTCGGTCAGTGTAGACAACAGCGCCTCCCTATCCCCTTAAATGTTTACAAAATGGTTGTACAAATTTTGTTGCACAAATCCTCATCTCAAACTACATTATAAATATTTAAAAAAAATATCATGCCCGCACGTTATTAAGCGGGCGTGACGCAAGTCCACTACCAAAATTTTGAAAAGATCGTTTTTTACTGGTTGCGCTTTGCAGCCTTTTTTTTCGCTTTTAAATAAAAAACATGATCTCCACTACCAAAAAAGTTTTCTTTAAAAAAATTTTGGGGGCGGCGGAGCATATTTGCAGCAACTTTTTGACTTCTCCTCCTTGGCTCCAATGACACCCAAACTGTGATATCCGGAATCTCGGAATCCATACGAGTTCAAGGAGCTATCACACGTTACTGCAGCTAAGCTTCAAAATTGGCCGAGATATTGAACTTCGAAATATTGATGTTTGAATTTTTTTTAAGCAAAATCTCTAATTATCAGATAATGCAAATCGCCTACGTTAGTTAGTTAGTTAGTTACTTAGTTAGCCATAAGGAAAAGTGGATCCAGCAACTCCTAAACGTTTCCATAGATTTTCCCGAAAATTTGGTTAATTATAGGCTAATAATAGCTCAAAGATAATAATGGAATTTTCAAAAGTTGGAAAAAAACAATATCTTGGGAGCTGGATCTAAATACAAATGCCGTATAAAAGCCAATTTGTATGTGTGTGCGTTGTTTATTTTGGTGCATGATATGCGGCGAAGTGTATTTCGATGTATTTCGTTCTTGTTGGAAATCGTGGGGATCATTAAGTATTAACTTCCACTAGGCTGGTTCCTAAAGTTTGGGATGGTAGATGATTCCTCTACGTTCTTGGTTGAGTTCTCATTTGTGAAACGTTAGAAACTGTGACTCCAATGCTTCTGGTTTAATTTAGAGATTTATTTCATAATTTTAACGCACGATCCTTATTCTTTATTTTACTTATCGACAAAAGTATATAACAAAATGAAAGTGCAATTTAAAAATCTCAGGGTGGAATTGGTCATATACCAATTTATGCAAGAATTTATCTTTATTTTTGTGCTGTATGGTTCACTATGCCATTGTTTAATAAGTTTGAAGTGTTTGGATCGTGGGACCAGGATGACAAATTTTAACTTTGTACTGTACTGCTCATTATGCCCTTGCTATGATAAATTTGAAGTGTTAGTGTCATTTTCTCATGTCTATTCATATGCATTTCTCAATAATTCATAATCGTAAATTATTAGATAAGATTTTTAGACTTCCGGAAGACGATCGTTCGTCGATTAGCAAGTTATTGAAGTGAGTGATTCGGAGAAGGTACACATTTTAGATTGAAACCTGATACTTCTGCATTTTGTTAAAATTATTTTTCCTTTATTATTGCAACATGGTTATACCTGAAAGTTTACATTGTTTACACTAGCTTTCGATTTAAACAATAAAAAGTACATAACTGAAGCACACAACAGCAATGTCATTGAAATTGCTACGATTATGAAAATAAATTTTATTGGAAAAGTCTTTGTTTCGAATTCATTTGGTGGGTGTGTCGCTGTTGCAGGATGTTTTGAGGTTGATGTTCTATGGAAAGTCCTTGTTTCGAATTCGTAAAAATGTGTCGTTGATGCAGTACTAGCGACAGTCATTACTTGGATTTCATTTGTATGTTGTGTCGTTGTTGAAATACAGTGTTTAGACCAAACTATGCTTTCAATCCAATCTATATATGATGAGACACGAACAAAAACATAAACAGACACTACACTCCAAGATTGAAGTCCTATGACCTCATCAAGCGAACTTCGATTGTCACGAATAACAGCACTTCCACCACCCTTTAAATGTTAAAGATAAACACACAGTCATATTAGTGAGTGTCTGCAGCGAATCATTATATCAATCTATAAAAATTATTCAAAATACGATCACTTACTCCAGATATTTTTGCTCTAGTACCGTTTTTGGATTCAGCACAGAAAATACTTTGCGTCTCAATATCCTTAACAGAATTTTTATGACTCTTGGAGATTTTGTATGCTTTCTTGCAGCTTATATTGGAAATGTTATTCAAATTGATTTTATGTAAAATACGGTTCTTTCGAATGTTTGTTGTACCCCAGGTGATTTGTGTTAAGGCCTCCGAAACCGACAGATCATTTGATGATAAACATGCGGGTCGCACATACTCATTGAATTTGATGGATTCATTCAGCTGATACAATTTAATGTCGGCGTATGCATAGCCTTGATTAAAATCAGGATGTGTAAATGTGTTGATAACTTTATAAGTTTTTGACTGTGCATCATCCATTTCTGTAAATAGTTCCAAATCGCCAAGAACAATAGTTGGGTCGGAACTAAAATTTTACCTTTTAAATACTTCAACTCTATTAATGTCTGACAATTTCATCTTACAAATTAGCATTCGCTATCGAAAGTACAAAGTTGTCGCTGACTAATATCCCATTGAAAAAGTGTGTGTTGTTGTGAATCGTTGCCTAAAATTGTTTGTTAGTAAAGGAATTACCAATCTACTCTTAATGCAGACATCTGCTCAACGATCAAAATTGACTCTTTTATATTTCAAATAGAATTAAATGAAGCTGCGGACACCGATCATCTTTTGGTTTGTTTGAAAATAGAACCTCTGATTTATTTCCTATTCATGTTCGGCTACTCGAGCACTGTGCAAAACGAAATTCAGTTTGCGGATCCAACCGACCGTTTGGGAGCTGCAGCAGACATATCCACGCATGACGTAAGAGTCAAAATTGTGATGGTAATTGACGATTCGCATATTTTTGTATTTTTATCGATGCAGAATATAGTTCTGAGTTGTTCTACTCATGTTATATCGCGTACGATATCACATGTATATCACTTTCGAGTTGATATCTTACCGTAGGGATGATAATGAATTGGATGGGAAGGGGGTTGGCCCAGCACCCAAGCCTCTAGTGAGCCTGTTGTGCTATTTCACAAGTCACTTGATCATATTAGGGATGATAATAAGCCGACCGAAATTGGAAATAAAGTAAAATTGACTGGCTAAGAACAAACGAGCAATTATGCTGCATTTTGTTTTGTTTAGCCTGTGGTGAAAATTCGATTACAATAGAAATTACAGCACAGTTGTCCACCTCAGCAACGCAAAATTGATCGTTTGTTCTCAGCCTTAACTTGGACGAAAAAATGGGAAATAAAAGCGAGAAAGTTGTTGTTTTGGGTCTCTATCTGGTGAAAGAATCTGACGTTTTTGGTCTGCCTGAATATAAAATTGTTTCTCTCAAAAACTCCCCTCTCATAAGCGCTAAAATCTAAACTTTGCAATTAGATTAAATGTGCTTTTTTTGTGTAGTGAGGTGACACTACGACAAGTTTAAACAGTTATTAGTTGATTTCGTAGATAAGGGTCAATTTAGAATGAGAACTTTGTTATCCTCTTCTTAAATGAGTTCTTTCCATTATCCGAAATATTTCCAACAACGTTTCCGTTTACGTGTCGCTGAAGACGGCTAAATGTACAACAAGAATACAGTACCGAACTGGCTCGAAAAAGCCCATCGGGAGCTCCATGCAACTCAATTTAAAAAGGCCCACAAACTAAAAATTCTCATACAAAAATCCAAAAACCCATCGGGAATCCCCCGAATTCACCTTATGGCCAGTCCGGGCCTGCAAGAATAACTATCGGAGACTGATAATTTCAATTTCATTTCAATTCTTTTGATAAAATTATTCACATCTCTTTAGCTACTAGCACAAACGTATACACTTTCATTATTGCCAAAATGGAAATTTAGAAGCCGAGGTTGTCAATATATCGTATTGTACATTTTTCAAACGCTTTGTGTACATACTGTCTCACCAGCAAAACTGTCTATAAACCTGTGTAATAGTGCTTGTAGTTAAAGAGTTGTAAAAGAATCAATTCCAAGATCATTTTGTGAAAAGCATGATTTTGTGATTTATTTCGTGCTACTGTTACCATAAATGGAAATTCTTTTGGGGCAGCATCTTCGCCTTGATGGTATTGCATTGGAAACATCTTTCGATATTCAGCACATTCTAAGAAACACAATTTCAAATTGAAAAACACTAAAAATTAGTTCACTCGACTAAAGTTTTACATACTCTTTTGAGATACGCGCATTCCAGAAACGAGTACATTCAAAAGTAACAGGTCAAGAATCAATATTAATTTCATTGTAGTTATTTATGTCGATGAAAAGTCATCCGTTGTACCCTCCTAGAGAATTGACGATCTACTAATCACTGGAAAACGGACGTACTTAAAATGTAATATCGCTTGAGCTTAACATAAAATTTCCCATATATGTAACAAAGACCACACCGACAATAGTTGAATCATGTAGCTGATAAATGTTATGATCTGTAATATCTATAATATCGTAACGCCACTCGTCATCAGTTTCTGTTATCGGAAAGTGATATATTAAATATCGAATTTTATTGTCGATGGAAAATTGCTATGGAACCTATGTGGCCAGCATTGGTGCGTTGACCGAAGTGAATATTTATTATTATCCATTTATTTCAAGAAAAAAATATAAAGGTCACAGTTTCCTTTCTCTGATTATTACATAAAAAAAACATTAAGTGAATATTTAAAGTAATAGATTTTGAATGGTTGATTGACTGTATTGGTTCAATGCAATGTGACACTTTAGCAGTGATTTAATCACTCCATTCGGGCTGCCACAAGCGGAAGTACTTGATAAGGCTTATGATGTGTATTATGACACATGGCCTGTGGCCTCGTGTCATAATTACACATCTGTAGTCTAATAAAAGTACTTCGCACTCGATGTGATAAATAACTATTAAACAACTCAGCATCATAACCAGAGCGAATCATTTTGACAGAAAAGTATTTAAACGCATATGAGAATTTTCTTACAAATACTGCAGGGTATACATACTCTATTTCGACTTAAGCCCATACAAAATAGGTATATGGCGAGGGATGATTCTTTTGAAAATCCACCTATCAAAATCGGACCCACTTCGTCTGGGATGGATATATGGCATGTTCTTTTGTAACATTTTCGTGCATGGTATTTTTTCAATACAAAATAAAGATATTTTAAACATTGGAAATGATTTAAAAACTATTTCTAATTGATAAATAAAGATGAATCTTCATATTGAGACAAAAAAAATGTAAAGTATTATGAAAAAACTGCCAAGTACAACGAAATCAAGCGTCGTTCCGAACGTTTCTAAAATGAGAAAAATTGTATGCAGGCATCGAGGGCAAAGATGTTTTCTTATGGTATCATAATAAAATGTGAACCATTACTTAATTTAAAAATTAAAAGAAGGGCAAAACTTCATTTTCATCACGTATTAAGTTAAATTTGATTGTGAAATAATTATAAAATAATTAAAAATATCACCGTTCCGAACGTTTCATTAGTAAAAAATTTTAAAATGTCATACCGATAGTCAACAAGCTTTCGCACAAAACGCTCCTAAAGTGCATTAAATTGGTATACAAATATCGCTTTGTGCGCTATGTTACATTAAAAACAAAGGATTTATGACACCAAATACCGGTATCAACCAAAAATCGGCTACAAATTTCTGTAAAATACCGGTAACAAACAAAAATGTGGTGCGGATACATTTTAGTAAGTTCTCACTGAGCGTGGAAACTGCCATATACATGGTTTGAAAGATCTTTGCCAGTAGACCTCAAAACAGGCCTCACACAGTCTCGAACCACACCTGGTTGCTGGTGGAAGATCTCCGAAGTTGGAAAAATTGTGTTTTTTATCCGAATTTTTTGGCCGTTATAAATAATCGTTCCGGGTGAGAGTGGGCTCGTTGGAAAGCTGAGCTTAAGTACTTTCGGGTCATGCATAGTTTGATCAGATTCATTGATATATGTTTCCAAAAATTTGCAATAAAAATTTTCAAAATCTGTGTGAACTTTAGACAGGTCTGGGCTGGTACTGTTGACGCTTATTCTAAAAAAAAGGTTAGCAGAGAAATGCTAACAAATCAGTCTAATGAACTAGGAAAAGTCATAAAATTTCGAGAATAAAAAAGAACTCAAGATATGTTTTTACTTTTGTATCCGTTTAGTTCGTTCCATTCGTTCCACATGCATATCATCACATAGGATTACCGGGTGTCGGGGAATCTCGCACACGCGATCATAGTATGCGTCCTTTTACGACATGTAACGAAAAGTCATGACTGTGCGAGATTCACCACTTAGAGGTGAATCTCGCACACCATGAATTTGTGTGGTGTGCGAGATTACCCTACCCCGATTACCGACTCTTTTTAAATTTCTTCCACTTCAAATGTACGAGTAGTGACTGTCTTTGGAACAAATAAAATATCAAACCAATATTAGTCAAACGCACAAAAACCTTAATTATTGTGATGGTTGTATATTTAATTAGAAGCTTCTTTAAGTGCGGCTAACAGAAAAACTCTCAATTTCAAACTGACACTGAATTTCTTAAATACTCTGGAGGATTGTTGGTGATCATCATAATCCAGCCACTGAAAGGTTGCATGGTTGTTTCGTCCCGTTTCACCGAGTAACCCATATGACCAGTTAAAATGGCACCTGTGTATTCCCTTTCGTCTTCTTGAGCAAATTCGTCGTGAATTTTAATCGGAACGTGTACAACTCCTGACGTTATTTTGTTTGTTTTCATTTCTAGCCAGGGCAGCGAGGAAGTATCTCTAAGTGCTTCGTCATTGCCGCGCCATTTACCCGCAAGGTTAAAAGCACTGAAAGTAGTTATCCATCCATTCAAAGTGGTTTCGTTGATTTTCGCGCAGATAACATCGACGATTTTATAGTCAATGCGAATTGCATCCTTCCAGAAGACTGCATCTGGTCTGTTTCCACTTTTCACATTCAAAAATTCGTCCAATATGCGTCCTAGCATAGACGACCATTGAAGCATAATAGTTTTTCCTTCCACTTCGAAAGTCTTTAACCGTTTCACTCGTTCGCGAATATCCTGCCAATCACCTACTGTCCCTAAAATGGTCGCCTTAGGAATACCACAAATGATTCCCCACAATTCATAGTCGTAATAGTTTTGTAGCGTTGCCATGATTGCAACGCTAGCGGTTAGCTTATCATTCTCGGTTGTGGTTGTAAAATTCGGTGAAATCCAGTCGAAAACATTATGGTCGGTGTTCTCCACAATCAATCCAGTGATTTGTTGAATGAACTCACGAATATCCACTCGGTCGATTCGGGAACGGAATTTTACCACCAAATCCTTTTTCCCTTGAAAGTTGACAAACTTGGTACGAAGTTGCTCTGCATTGGCATTGACATACAGCGAAAATTGTACCATAATCGCTGTCCAGACGTCATCGGGGCGGATAATGACATTGTGATGTTGCTGATATGCGTAAAAAACGGTGTCCACGAATCCCGCTGTTCTTGTCCAGGAAATGGAGTCGGGAAATTCGGTTGAAAAATTCGTAGCGCCTAGCTTAACCGTTCCATTGAGTTGACGGTACAAATTCGAATGTTCTGCTAGGTGTTTAGCTGGACTGGCACTTCTATCGGCGTTCGCAATATTAACCTTTTCAGGTTTCACACCATCATACCAGTTAAATGTTAAAGAGGTTTCATTTATTGTGGAGTGTAATTGTACAGCATTGGCGATAAAGTAACCGAACAATACCACACTAATCGTCTGAGGTCTAGCCATTTATTGCTCACAATTTTCTCACTTTTTATTAGCGACTATCACCAACAAACAATAAATTTGAAATGAATTAATTAATGTTAAACGAGGGTCATCGTTGACCAGCGAAAGAGCATCTCCATTGGTTGTTTTTTTCTTTTCTTTGCAATATCGAAATATCAGGCGTTTGAGTGCTTTTGAATTCTCTCTCGTAATGTGGTTGGTGATGATGATTCACCTACACAATTTGACGATTCTTCAATATGATAACGATGTCTACCTCTATGGTCGGAGCACAAAATTGCTAGTTTAATAACAAAATCATTCAAGAGATTTTTACCAAACCGATGACGAAGCTCTTTTACCACGCAGATATGTGTTTTCATTTATTTACCAATTTTTTTTTTATTGGTTTTTATTCAGAGGTCCCACTCAACTGACACTAGTAGAACGAATTTCTTCAACGGTATTCTTGAAGCTTCTAAGACTTTTGGCGCCAATTATTTTCGAATACGTTATACAAACAAAATCTGATGCTGACGTCAGATGCTAACAATGTCTCTAAAACACTTTACTAAGGCCACGGCAGAGTAAAGTAACCCAGGCAAGAGCAGTCGATTTTGAAATCAAATGCATGATACGTAAACGATTATAACGGGATTAAGAGTCAATTTGCCAAAACTTCGACCAAGTTGTATGAAACATGGAAACAAGCCATCGGCGATTTTTGAAGGGTATACAGTAATTGAATCAGGGGACCCTCCTGAGTCATTTGCAACAAAAAAAAATCCTCGAAGTAATTATGTTTTCACGCCAGAAATCATAAAAAATTGTACTGAGTGAGGGTGACCAAAATAGTTTTTGTTGCATATCACCAACAATGTGTAACGCATTGATGTGAAATTATGGTGGTTGGCAGAGGTGTTGAGGACGCATATGTTGACCTTTAAAAAATATCGAAATTTTTTCGTGTATGTAGTGCAGTAGCTATTTTAAAGGAAAAAATTCCAACTTTTGGAGAGTGTTTACAAAAAACTACAGCGATAGAATTGGAAGATATGGGTATCGTTGCGTAGGTAGTGACCTCTACTATCCATGACACCATGAACCTACCGCGGCACGACTTTCGTTGAGCTTCTATTTTGATTGAAGTGTACTAACACAAAAATTCTGTAGAATTCTAATTTTTTTTTCGCCTCTATTTTAATTTTTCTGACGTATGAGACAATTTTAAGTCAGGGCTGGAGTTACTGCCACCTTACGCTTCGGGAAATTTCGCTCAGGATTTTTTAAATTTTTTTAAAAATTAAAATAGAGGCGAAAAAAAAATTAGAATTCTACAGAATTTTTGTGTTAGTACACTTCAATCAAAATAGAAGCTCAACGAAAGTCGTGCCACGGTAGGTTCATGGTGTCATGGATAGTATAGGTCACTACCTACGCAACGATACCCATATCTTCCAATTCTATCGTTGTAGTTTTTTGTAAACACTCTCCAAAAGTTGGAATTTTTTCCTTTAAAATAGCTACTGCACTACATACACGAAAAAATTTCGATATTTTTTAAAGGTCAACATATGCGTTCTCAACACCTCTGCCAACCACCATAATTTCACATCAATGCGTTACACATTGTTGGTGATATGCAACAAAAACTATTTTGGTCACCCTCACTCAGTACAATTTTTCATTATTTCTGGCGTGAAAACATAATTACTTCGAGGATTTTTTTTTGTTGCAAATGACTCAGGAGGGTCCCCTGATTCAATTACTATATACCCTTCAAAAATCGCCGATGGCTTGTTTTTAAGTTGTTCGAAGTTTTGGCAAATTGACTCTTAAGGTCCCTCCTTTGAATGTCGTTTCGTCGTCTGAATTTCAACCTTTGTACAACACAAAAGCAAAATGAAGAGAAAATTTCATGTCATCCCGTACATAACTGTGACCTGGGCGCCGATTCTCGAAACATTCGTAACTTGACAGTTCTTATGGGATTTTATACATGTCAAATTACGAATTCTTAGTGTTACGAATGCTAGTAGAATCTACGCCGGGCGACGATTCTCGTATTTTCGTAATGCAAATATTCGTAACGAGACAGTTGAGTATTTAAAATCCCAAAAGAACTGTCAAATTATGAATTCTTAAAGTTACGAACGCTACGAGAATCTACGCCATGGGCGCCAATTCTCGTTATTTTAAGAATTTGTAACTTGACAGTTATCCCCTTAATGCTAAAAGCGGTCCAGACGATTCGTAACTTTTAAGGTGACAACTGTCAAGTTACGAATTCTTACAATTACGAACGGCATGAGAATCTACGCCGTGTCTTTATAAAAACCAAATTATCAATTTGATATTTTTTTTTATCGTCTCAAACGCTAATTTTTCTCGTTTTTGTTCTGGCCACATGAGCTAGATGCATTTTATGCATTTTCAGAAATTTGTGAATTGATATTCCGAATAAGCCCTGTTTGATAACTGTATGACTGGGGAAAACCCACAGCTTAGAGCTTATCATTTTTATATTTTGTTTTCGTCTTTCTATTTCGAAAATCCCATTTACAGTTAGGCGTCATTCGTAAAAGACGTCCGCCTTAGTGTTGTACAATAAAATAGTGACCCCAATTTTGTAAGGTAATTTTGCACATGGTAGTGAGTGAGTATGGAAAATTGAGTTGAAAAACGGTAGACTTTTATGAACGACACCGTAGTCGGTAGTAAGATCGTTTCACAAAAAACAATTAAATGGCATAACTGGCTATAACTTGTAATTAAAATTTCAACCTGTTTAACCTTTGGAGACGGCTAGTCGTCTGTTATCACAGACGTGTTATCATAGAAAAAGAAATGCGTATAGATTCGCTAGTAAAGATTTTTGTGCTTTGTAAGAGACTTTTGTAATTTCCGTACCTCAGGTTTGTTAACATCTTAAATGTAACCGGAACAAAAAGAATTTTCATTTCGAGCACTTTATCAGCACTAGTAGGGAGAGAAACATTTGTTTCCAGTGTATACTTACCACAATTGGAATTGCAGTTTTCACAGTAAAATTCGTTGATATCAACCATCAAGTTCGCATCTGAAACGAATGAGGAAGTCATCATCCTCGAACAATTGAAAGAATGACAATTTATGTCACAAAAATGCACGGAGATTTATTCTCTATTTTCCCGGGTACATTCAATCGAAATATTTATTTGTTATAAATGCCAAATCGCCAGTGTTGGGCTCGTTGGACTCGATATATTTAAGTAATTTTTCAAAAGCTGCAACAAGAAAAGTTTTCACATTAATTTCCCGAACCAATCATACTCAGACATTACGGCAATTCTTACCGTTTCGGTCCTCGGTATCCATCAACATTTTTAAAATCTTGAACTCATCGTTGACGATAATCTGCTTGAGTATTCCACTTACGGGTAGGTTATCACGGACAAAGTTTTCACTTAAAATTTTCAACAAATCTTTCAACATTTCGCTGTCGAGTAGACCGAGTAGTTTGCTGAATGCAGTCTCTTCAATCATCTGAAGCAACAGAGAAAATTCACTTTAGTTTCACCGACATATCAAATGGTTGATTGGATTGAAAGGAATGTACGAACCTTCAGATACGAATATTTTTGCCGATCATCGGATAATTCCCTCCAAGCTCGGTAAAACTGTGCACTCGAATTGGGAGGCTCCAATGGAATCACTGTCACAATCTTATCGGCCGAAGCATTGGACATTTGATCAGCAACAATTTTGAATGCCTCATTTTCTTCGTCTTTGGATTTTTTATCGGGCGGAGTGCAGTTGTTGGTCGGCAGTGGCTCATTAATTTGGATTCGGCGCAACGGTTTCTGGAAAGTGAAAGATATTAAAATCGTTCGTTAAAATGTGACAAAAATGACGTCACCTTTGATCGTAAATGTGGCGGTTTTTGTATGAATGAAACATCCTTCACGGACGAATCAAGTTTCGACCACGATAAAAAGTTCGTATTGGATGGTAACTGAGATAGATCTAAATGCGAGAAAGAAAAAATGTAAAAGTTTTCACAAACAGAGAAATACGTAAGGGGAACTACAATTACTTTTGCCTGCGATGCGTTGTGATAGTCTTTGATTGGCTCGAATAGCGTCCGCATTTTTTGGATCTAATTTAATAACTTCTTTGCAGTCGCTCAATGCCAAATCGAAATTACAAAGGACTTCGTTGGCTTGCATTCGTCTGTAAAATCCTTTTACCAGTTTGGGATCTAGCTGAACAGCCTTTGAACAATCGTCAATACAATCGGCGTATCTTTAATAACAAAGAACAAAGTCATCAGCCACCACATTACTTGTAACAGATTTCAACGACTTACTGTTCCAATTTCAGAAAGCAGAGCGCACGGTTACTGTAAAACACTGGATCCTCTTTCATCTCGATGGCTTTAGTGTAGTGCTGAATGGCCGTTTTGTAGTCATTGTTTTTGACGGATTTGTTGCCCAAATCTTTGTATGAACTTGCATCCATTGCAGTTGTGGACGAGACACCATTTTGGTTTGGCTCTGCCGTATGGGCTTCAGACTGTTTCGGGTGTCCATTGCTAATTACATTTTGGTTATGACTTCGGATGGGATACGCATTCTGTAATCGAAAATATTGAATTCAATGTTAGGCTGAACTAAACAAATGTTGAGACTAGGGGAAATGACTTGAACTTTTTGTTCATTCAGAGGAAAATGACATAACTGAAAAAACTCATCTGCTATTATCGATCCAACATGCCTCACACTATCAGTCATATTTCAAGTAAAATTTCCCACTTGGAAAACATTGAATTTACGACGAGAAAGATTTTCCTGGAAATTAACACCCTTAAAAACCGAAGGATTGACAAACTCTTTTCACTGCAAAATTGTCAATAAATTTGAATGACTTGCAGTTTAAACGATTTTGGGCCCAATATCTGAAAAGTATTTGGTGGTATAAACCAAGTAGCTGAAGTTGACTTATAAGAGGGTACTGGTCTGGTACTCATTGTATTGATAGAAAAGGGTGGTATACTACTACTATGATAGTACTGAGAAGTCCAGCTGGAGCCCAAAATTCTAAACTTATAAAATATTTGGCACTCCTGTGCAACACAATAAACGATTGGGGCAAAGAAAGCAAAACGATAAATGAGAACAGACCTCCAAGATTCTACCAATCAATATTCATAATTCATATTCCTGTTCATGAACAATAAGTAGGTAAAGTATAAGAGTTACAATAACAATGGCAAGAACTAACCTCATTTTTCTTTGTCTGGCAATTTGGCGACGATTTTCGTTTGATATCTTTCTCCCATTTATGCAATTCACTGATTGTGTTCGCAAGTCCTTGAGAGTTCTCCTTTATTTGTTGTTGTAATTCAAATTGTTTTAACGAAGCCATTGTTTATTGGAAAACGATTCAGAAAAAATTCATTCTACAAAGTTCTTGAGTAAATTATTTTTTTGTTTATTTATTTGACACTTTACTTCACTGTGATACGCGCCATCTCGAAACAATAATACAAAACGACGTGTGAGGCTGTTAAACCAAATTTCTTTAATAAAAAGTGTGCGCAACTTTGTTAGTTGCAGGTTCAAAAAATTTGGGCATAGCACTGGCTTTTAGAAGCTGATCTAAAATTTAATCTAAAAAAAATCGTTGATTTTTGGGGAAATAAAGTAGGAGGACTTTGAAACATGAGTTCTGCTGCTGTAGGAATATTTCCGTTTTCAAGTTAATTCTTAACTAGATAGACTGAAAGAAGAGGAGGACACTCAAGAACAAAATTTCTCTTCTAATTCACTAGAAAATATTCTCACCACACCTTCATGATCGACTCAGAGATGTTGTAACATGTTTTTATGAACCCATGTTATAAGCAGGAAATCAGCAGGATCGGTGGATGGAAGATCTACAATCTATTCTGTGTTGTAGTAGAATTTCAAAAATAACCAGTAAAACAAATTTTGCAGTGCAACATCCATAATTTTAATATCAATTTCAGCGACCGTCTATCTACTTGTCCGGGTATACCAAAATTGCTCGTGACGACCCTTTTAACTTTTTTGAATATTCAGTATACCGAGGACGAAGCCTATTAATTCTTTAGGTTTCATCAGCAAATTGATGATGCCAAATCTATTACTTCATTATTTTAGACATGCATTTTGCTATTATCCGACCAAATACGTTAAAGTTGTAGATCCCAACTTTAACAGTATGTCTAAATTTCACAAATTCCACAAAAAATATGATAGCTGAGCAAGACAAACCTATTCCCAACAGGAAGAAGGCACCACTCACGTTTATTATAGTAATACTATGAAGTGAATTTGTTTGCTCCGGATAATCGTCGAATAATGTTTTCATCTCTTGTGGCGTCTGTAATATATCGGTCTCCCATTTATGAATGATTCCATGCTCTTGGTATCTGTGGAAGAACATAGGGTTACATTTTCGTGCCTTGGACATAAATTACGGCATTTTTCTCGTAATTTAGTCCCTCAGCATGAACACTTGTATACGCATCTGTTGTGGACGTTTTATTTTAGTCACTTACGTGTATCACCCTGACTTCGTTCGGGATACAACTCGCGAAATTGTTTAATGTATTAACCTCCACAACAGATACGTAAATATTTCTTGTCGAAAGCATACAAAATTCAATTGGAAAATCGCCTGTTGAAAATTAGGCTAAGAAATCAGGGCCCAAAACGCCCAAAACTGTGACTACAGTTCTTCCAAAGAAAAAAATTGATATATAATAGGCCTTAGAATAGAAAATTTTTAATTAAAAACACTTTACTTGTATCACGGCAGAGTAAAAGTAACCCTGGCAGGAGCGGTTCATTATTGAAACGTCAAATGAGGGACCTAATACACTGTATGAAAATGAACTCAAATGAACACTGACATAAGTTGAAAAATTTAATTCGCAAAAAACATGCGGCTACTAAATTATTCAGGTCCCTAGTCAAACAAGCGCTCCTGCCTGGGTTACTTTTACTCTGCCGTGCTTGTATACCTTCGAATGTGATAGTTAAATAATTTGGTGTATGGCGAATATTTCTGAAACGCAAATCCAGTGAAGTGGTTGGTTATACATCTCTTGAATGTTCGATAAATCGGCAATAAATCGAGATCGTTTTGGAATTTACGCAACGAAACATAATGTTCCGTTATGCGGGCCTCGAATATAGCGCATTTCTGTTCGACTATCAATTGTCTACGATACTCCACGTTTTCGCCGTACACTATGGATCGATTTCCCAATTCTCTATGGTCGGCATTGGCCGATTCACGAAGCGGTATCATGGTACTTTCATCGAAATATGCGTTACAGATGTACAGGTCTATTGCATATAGAATGGGAGGATATTACTGTTTATGACACATGAATCTCAAGCAAATGTACCATGGTCCACTACTTGTCTGATTGTGTTGATCGGTTTGTCGTAACTCGGTTTAGCCAATCTTGATGCATAAATTGTCGTGTAGCATATACCCAACCACAGAGATAAAAGAATCCAGCTGTAGAGAATGTCATTGTGACACCATGTGGAGGGGGAAACTACGCGGGCAAATAGATGGGACAAGATTTGCTCGCGTAGTTTTCCCCTAGCACATGATTCAAAACAGTAGATTTTTTTTTCAATCACTGGGACCATGTGAAGGTTGCATTTTCTACGTTGCAATTTGGCAACGGGCTACCCACATATATTCGTTTGTTCCTAATTTAGGAATGACAGCACTACATAAGTACCTTGTTCTAAGTGAAGGATGGGTAACACAACATACTCTGTTCCATGTGATAGATGGGTAAAACGCTTTTCTGATTGAACGCTGTCCAAGTTTGGGTCACTACACTAACTGAATCAGTATTCTGACAGGATCAGTACGTTGACAAAAGGCATTTTTCGTTTTTCTTTCTGTTTTCATTTTCCTTTTTTGGTCTTTCGTTGTGTCGGGTTTTCTTTTTTTGGATCAGTGACCGTGCAGTTTTGTTAGTGTCAGTGTCAATGTTTTTAGTTTGTGTTTTTAGTTTTTGCGGTTTCTGGTTTTGTGTGAAATTTGAGTGGTTTTCGTGTGAAGGCGAGTGAATTTTGTGTGGAAGCGAGTGAGATGATCCGTGCGTGAGCTGGTGGGTGAGTGAGTTTTAGTTTGTTTTTCCGTAGAGTTTTTGTTGCGTCTTTGTTTTTTGATTGAAATGAATTTTCTCTTTGTTGTGCTACGTTTTGTGGGTACATTTTCATAGTAGCTTTTCGCTAAGTTTCGAAATTTCCATCGAAAGGTGGCAGAACTTTTATTGTAAATTTTCAAATTACTAGTTCAATCAGAAAATTTACTGCTGTCTCGTGTAACGGACCAGTGGAAACGACTGAAGATGGTTACACCACGCTAACCTCTGACCGACACTGTATCCGGAAGTCGAAACAGCATTTTATCTCCACTTCCGCTTCACGCGATCCATGGGAAAGGGAAGAGTAATTATGCCCTATTTGTTTGTTTTGGTGTATTCGTTTGAATTTAATCTTTTCTGCGTATAAGATAACACCACCCCTGGAATTAGTATGTTTTCCAGGTAAAATAAAGTTTTGTACCTTCGGAATATTTAATGAGACTTGTTCAACGACAGTGACGATCGATTAGGCCGGGTATGGTGTGGAAGAATAGGTTGAGTAATTACTGATATGGCAATGTTGGAATCAGCAAATGGAAATGGAGTCTTGTGTCACTGGCACAAATATTTTGGATGAAGATGCTCTTATTACAGACTAACGTATCCATAACACAATGGTAAATGAGGAGTTCAGTCGTTACCTATTTCTTAATTTTACTTTTTATGTTTCCAAGATTGCCAGTAATTCTCTCCAGTAATGCTGGCTGTTTTTCCGCTTTTGCTGTGAAATTTTCTGTGTGTGAGTGTCTCGTGTAAAGTCTTACCTCATCAAAATAATTTTAACCGAAAGCTGATCGTTAGGAAAACGCGTAACCGAATGTGATGTCGCTGCGCTAATTGTTTCAATGACTGTAACTGCAAAGTTGACGAAAGCTGAAGTGCTCCCATTCAACTGTGACTCTATTTTGGCAACGACATTCAACGAAACAATGTACCACAAGAAGAAGAACAAAACCAGCAACCAAACGTATGCGTGTAGAGTAGTGTAAATAGCTGTGGCTTCATTCAATTTCATCGGTTTGGGCACTAACAAAACGAGACATTGATCTTCGTAAAATGTGGACAAATCGAAACGTTTGTATGTATCCTCAATAAGCCAAAGAGCACACATAGACATGTCACTGTCTCGACTCGCTAGATCGTCCAAGATCGCCACGTAGGGGTTGTATTTCACCAGCGAAAAATCTCGAAACTTGAACGTTTTATTCCAGTTTTTTGTCATTTCTTGAACGAAACGAAATTCGGTTCCGTCCATCTTGTTAATAAATCTGAAACAAAGGAGAAGTTTCTATTCGGATATTCTAATTTGTAATTTTCTGATTGATTCTACGTTTCGTTTTTCACGTTCAGTTGTGGATATATTGTGTATGGCATACAGTTGAACAAACTAATCCGAAAATTTTCTCGCTGCTGATTCGTATCGACGGCAGGATGTAATAACTGTTTTGGAACGTAGGACAACGGTTTGTTTCTCAGATCATCGTTCCCTAAAAGATCTTTAATAACCACCATTGACTCATAGACTCTCTCTCTATCATCAAATTCTAACACGTAACCGAAGAGTGCATTTTCAATCAGAAATTTTCGGATCATATCTTCGAAGATGGAATGGGTTGTATAATTCGATCGGTTCTCGAAGTGTAAATAAATTTTCGTGAAGGGAAAAAATTGCTTCACAGAACCTCGTTCTAATCGAAGAATTCTTTCGACATTTTCTATGTTATTGGAGAAAATAAGAAATGTTTCACACTGCGCTTCATTGTCAGTTCTAATGTCCCGGAATTGTAAAGCAGTATGTGACCAAACACGAACGGGTACATTGTTAGGCGTGATCAAGGCGATTCGTGTCCCACGCGTTGTATCAACAACGATTTGTAAGCACTCTTGTCCATAAGGATATTCAATATGTTTCAAGTCAAGCTTTCGGTTTGTAAGTGGCTCTTGCACCAAATACGAATTAATCTCAAGTAGATGCAATTGAATGAGTAAAACCGATAGAAAACATTTCATTGCCATTGCAGATCGCTGGATTGATTGAAAATGTTTTGTTTAACTGCAACGAAGTATTTTGCCTCCTTCTTTTCAGAAATTATCCACTGTGTTGATAAATGCTGCGTGTTTCCCTTTTATTCTATATACTGTATCGGTAACAATTGAATCCGAACTAATGTTAGACAAATTGATTTTCGAATGTATTATTCCATTAAACCGTTGAAATTACTTCCGTTATAACCAGGTAATTGATTTTGATGATAGCAGTGGCGATAATTAGAATAATTTTGGTTACATAGTCCAAACGATCCTTTTAGAAACGACTATGAACATCTATTATCGACAAAGTCATCAAGTTTTATAGTACGAAATTCAAATTTCTTTTCCAATTCAGCAATAGTTATTTACATGCTGTTGTTTTCCCTAGGGTCGAAAGTGGCTTACTACACACCTGGCGAAAACACGAAATTTGGTTTAGGTTTCAAAAGCATGCTTTAAACGAAAGTACCTAAGATCTACCGTCCAAAACAGATGCGTATACATCTTTTCATGCCGAGTGACCAAATTACTAGAAAAATGTTTATTGACCTCGGCTTCGCCTCAGATCAACAAAATGCACACGAAAACTATACTTTTCAACTTTTTATCCATTGTTATGTAAATAACGATTTCATGCGCGCGTTGTGTTTTGCTTGGTCGAATGACATTTCTAATGAGAAAAGTACGGCACTTTCTCTCCCATGGGGAGAAAATAGAACTTTTCTCATTCGATATCCATTTGTTTATGTTTTTGAAAATGGTATGGCGAATTAATGTTTTAGTTTCTTGTAGAAAAACGGCAAAACGCAACATGCACGCATGAAAAAGGTTGTGTCCTCCTCTGGGAGAAATAGAAAATTCCAACTTGAGCGAAATTGCGGCCAGAGCAAAGCAATTGTTGGAATTTCCTGGTTTCTCCCCTCGGTAAAAAAAAAACCTGTTTCATAACGCAGACAAGAAAATAGTCATTTTTTCCCCTCCGCTGAAGCTTCGGAAGCATTTGTTTTGAAAAACGTTGTGTTCACCTCGGGAAAAAGTTGGAAATTGCATTTTCTCGGGTGACTTGTGTCCCTTTGGCGAACACTACCATGTATAGATAATGTTATATACTCAATACTTTGCTTTGATATTTGTAGACGACGAGTGTGGAGAAATTGTTCATCGGTTGTCCTATAGGTACTATTCTTAACAGGTATTGATGTAAGAAAAGTTGATATCTTTTTATTGATTCATTGTAATTTTCTCATAATTGGTTACATTTGCTATTTGTTTACAATGATTTACAACAAGTCTTAACACATTTCATTTTATATTTCATTTCATATTAATAGTATACACAGATCCATTTTTTTCACACCGTAAAAAAGCGAATCCTTGTAAATGGTCATTTGTTATAGACAACTCGGTTATAAAAGTAAGCGGTCTGCCCTATCTGATATTCTGTTATATAGCAAAGGTTATGTTAAAACTAATCAAGTGAAAGATTCCGTATCAAAAACTGGAACATCGCTTGAAGCTTGAATAGCATGAGTAAAAAACTTGATAATGATATACGTAATACGTTTGCTTGATCTATAGTAAAGAGGTTGCTAATTCTATATTAAAAAAAACCTGTGGCTTATGAAAAACTGAAGTTAGTGTTAGTTAGTATAACATAGTTTTGCATCGAAATTAAATGACGGTTCGCCCCAAAATGCCACCGTTCTCAATTATACCTTGGACATAATAAAATTTCGGAAACAAATCAACCGTATCCCAACCCAAAAATCTATATCTGTACATCAAATGTTCGTCTCGAGTCAGACTCCGTCCGGTAAACTTATTGTTTGTTCCCTTCTGTAACAAAAAATTCTTCTCTTTCAACGGCACACCGACTTGAACCAGAAATTCTTCAACTTCTCTACTTATGCCAGTGAGTACGGAACTATCATTCCTAGCAAATTTTTCGCAAAGTATAAATGTTGCAGTTGAATTCAGAACACTTCCCAGATAAGTATACCGCTCTGGCAATTCGAAGTCAAAAATTCCGACAGTTTCAACGACTGGAAACACTTTGGAAAAATTTTGTATGATATTGTCACTCAGATCGGTCACCATCTGACCATCATCTGGATACCAGCCGTACTGATTTTCGCTACCGAAGTGGAATTGTTTGACGGATGGCATGACGAGATCGTCTGACACGTTTAGAAACATCGAACTCACCGACAAAATTTCAATATTTTTGTTGAAATTAGCTAGACTCAACGAATGACCACCTGGAATTTCACAGTAAAATTCCCTTAGATTTGGAAGGTTTTGAATGGCTGCTGAAGTGACATTCATGCGGGCGAATAAGATGTAGAAGTTCAAGTAGGTGACATTCGGGGAAATGGTGGTCGGTGTTAAGTCACTGCAAAGCCCAAGAGTGATTTTCGTGTATGGATAGTTCAGATTGTCTAACAGAGTTTTACACAACGGCAAAGTGGAACGAATCTCTAAATTCTTTTTGTCAATTAAATATGTTACGGATCCCTTAACATATATACCTAAATAATCTAACGGTTGTGTGGCTAGTACTTCATAAAAGGCCGTTGCATTGTCATACTCCATAAAAAACAAAGTTGATCTCAGCCAAGGCGTTGCTTCATCGAAAATTGCGTAACTAACTTGGTCTTCCGGCTCGGAGCCCAGACTGATGAACAAATATTTCAATTTGGGAAGCGTTGACTGTTGCAACAGGCCATCAAAAGTTACATTTTCCAGATGCAAAGCCTCCAAATTTGTGAACTGCTGCAAATCGCGTGCAAAATTTTCGGTTCCAATTTTTACCCATTTCAATTCGATCGCAATTACAGTGCTCGGGTCACCCGATGCGGATGTCGTTAAAAAATTCAGTCCCGGGAATGCATCTAAATGGCGGTCGGCAAAACGAGACGAATTTCCGTGGTAAGTAAATTGGCCATCTTTCACTATTAGTATTGGTATGGATGTATCCTCTTCTGGGGTGAACAGTGCGTCTGCGAAAAGCGTTATTTTTTAACCTCATATCACTTAAAACTTAAAAATCGAGGACTTCAGACGAAAGAAAGGAAAGTTAAGTTACACAATCTTTACGATCCACTTTTCAAAATTAAATCGACCTAAAGGTTAGCTGTACAAGTTTTTTTTCCACTAATTGCGGATTTGTTGCATAGCACCACTGCTATTGCATAAATCATAAACATGTCAAAACTATACTTCATGAATTATAACAAAACGTATGTATTTAGTCGTCTCCGACTCAAACGATGCTACGTTGGTGCTATACACCCAAATCCGTTTATTTCGCAAACTTCGCATATATTACAAACCAAAATTAAAGGCTTACCTGCATACAGTACGATGAGTACCACTCCAATGATGCACATTGTGCATGTAAGTAAATAGTATTTCCATCTAAAGTTTCGACGAGAATTGCACATAAGATATAATATTACAGAAAGAAATATTTCTTTTAAACTTTGTATGTTGCATATGATCAGATCATGCTTGTGATCGAATTATACCTGAAAATATTCCTGTGAACCTTTCCCTTAAAGGTTGAATGATCATGAATATCGTGTTGTTGGTAGTAAACGCTCATTTTAAACAGCTTCTACCCACTATTTTTAAAATGATTATTTTATCCGAAAACGTTTTGGTTGAAAATATTATAAAAAATCAAAGCATTGAACTTCAAAGGTTGTCGTACGCTTATGGTGGTTCTTTACACATTGAAACGTTCACGCAATTGATTTTCAAGATATGTAAGAAGACTTAGAAGTGCCAGTTGGATTCGTATCAATAGTTGGGGCATTTTTTACATCGTTGTGGCTACACACAGTGTATGTATAGTATATATAATATTGCATACGTACGTGGTAATGGTAAAAACTTGTTGGTATGTACTATGAAAAGAATGAAATTTTCACAGAGGGGATATTGGGCATATTTGATGGGGCTATGTTAACTGATAACAGAATCATCAAAATTTTTGCTTTTTTTTCCGTCATGAACATTAGGGCTTCAAGGATACGATAGCCTGGAAGCCTCCGTTAAGTTATTTAAAATAGCAGTCTATAGAGTGTTCATATTTATTGACTGACTGGGAATATCGAAACCCTTTAAAACTCTAAAAAATCTCAAATATTTTCCGAGCTAAAAAAAACCACTGTATACTGTACTACAATTTGCGAATTTTTCTACAAACTACAAATAAAAGTAACAACAACCGATTTTTGTTTTCTTTGGTTAGAATGCTTTATGTACGGTTCGGTTATATATCTGCAGTGCGTTGTCTGTTACAAAATGCATTTAAATGTACGCATACATTTTAATGTGAACACTTACTTACTTACAAAACGTAATAGAGTTTGTACTCTTCACATTCACAGAAATTCGTGCTTAGAATAAAATGCATTTGGGGTTGAATAATAATAGATTATTGAACTGGTCTACTAAATGTGTTATTAAACGAAGGTTTTTATATATTACACACTTGTCACGAAGAAGTCGAGGCTTGCCGAGACTGATAGTGACAAGTGTGTACTCTATTTTATCACATAAGCGAAAACGAGACAACAACATAGACCTGAAGTGTAATTTTTGAATTAAACTTCTAGTTAAGTAATTTTGACATCCGAACACCGTATGTGTGGTAAGTCTATAACATTATGCATCAGCTCGGAGAAAGAGTTTAGGTTTATCTTGGCATCGACACATAAAAAAGGATATGCACATGTCCAAATGATTATTTTGACGAATTGGACAATCACCAACTCGTCAAAATAAGAATTTGGACACAGGTTTCACAAACATCGTGGACAAATGAAATTTACCGATGCTCAAACTTTCGTTTTTCTGCATTGCGTTCTGTAATGTATTGGGTGTGCCGTCATTTGCATTCTTTTGCTTACGGACATCGCTAAGTCTCTTATGCAAATTACGTCATATTTTAATCATAGCACTACTTAGCTACAGAAAAAATTGAAATTAGTTGTACATTACGTCGGAGGTTCCAAATTTTTATTTTGACGAGCGGAAACGTTATGGCCCGACCCGAAGGGGAAGGCTGTATTCCCACCTTACTCGTCAAAATAAAAATTTTCACGTGAATAGGCAATGTAAATGCATATATCATATGAGCGAAGCTCAATTTACATTACCGTATCACATAAAATGTCTTTACTACCTGCCCCATACGAAATTCGACCATTACATAGCAATTCGTCTCCTGATGCGTCAGGTTTTATTGCGCAAAGAAAAGAGATACAAAGTTTGTCTATCACTTTTCTTAAAGAATGATGGTCAGCATAAGTGGTACCATATCCCCAGCAGCAGAGTCATATTCGATGGTGAAAACGAAAGGGGAAAATTAATCAGCTATTCCAAATTTGCATTCATTTTTAGAGTAGAAAAAATGGACTCCGATATGAAAACAAATCTTGGAAAAATACTGCGACACTGAGCATTTTCATCACATTCCATTCAACAAATATTTTCTGCCACTTTGTGCAGCAAATTTTTTTTTAATAATTTTTTTTCCAAAAATGTGATACTTTTTACTTTTTATGTGTCAAAGCTGTAACGGTCACCCCAACCGATATCAGTTCTTTTGTAAGTGGATAAAAGGACTTGCGTCACACCTTCACTGTAAGTGGCTTTGGGCGATATATCATACTGCATACATACATCACATTGTTAAATGCGCACCGCATAATTTATTAAGTTTCCACCGAAAAAGTTTTTCTTTTTATAGTTTAATTATTTGCACACAATATCGAAATAGGAGGTGTTATACAATAGATAGCATCGTAACGTAAACAAATAACAATAGTGTATTTTCAAACGTTCTGTTGCCGCATTCTGGAAAATCTAAAATTATAAAAGATTCTTTTACGAAAACAACAACAGAAAATATCATTCCTGATTTTCTTTTAAATTTGGTATATAAGCCGGTTGCCGGCAAACAAAATTCGTCAAAGAGAAAGTAAACCTCTAAGTGAAAACAAATAGTTTAAATAAACGAAAATTAAAGCAAAACATTTTTAAAACAGTAATCAGAATGCCTGTAATCGTTGGAATCATACCAAGTGAAGTTTTGAATAACGCTATCAAAATCCCTGTTTTGGGACTCGGTTCATTAAATTGTTTCGTAAGTTTTCCATGTAACCATACGTGACCACAATGGTGACCATTCTAAGAAAGGGTTTGCAGTTCTTTCGTTTTGTAAAATTCAAATTTTCTTCTCGTATACTACTGTAGGATGAAGCAGGATCAACCACTCAGTCTGTTAAAGATGCTATTGACCTGGGATATCGTCATTTCGATATCAATCCTAAAATCGAAACAGATGTTGGTGTGGCCATCAGTGCCAAAATAAAAGAGGGTGTTGTAAAGCGGTAAGAGACGCACAACAAAATCAATACATTATCGTTGTAAACGTAAACCATTTCAAATTGCATTTCAAAATTCAGAGAAGAATTGTATCTTGTTGGTAAATTGTATGATACCAAGGCATTTCATAATCCTGCCTTACTCAAGGAAGCAGTAATGACGACACTAAGGAATCTTAATGTGGCTTACATTGACATGTACTTCATACATTGTCCGGAAGGGGATGTGTTTTCAGGCGAAGCATTCACTGATACATGGAACGAGTTGGAAATACTTGTGGTAAATTTTATGTTAAACATTTCACGAATAAATCATTTTTGCATTGGTATAATATTTGCCATAGGACAATTTCGTGGTCAAAAGTATTGGACTATCAAATTTTAGCGTAGAACAACTTCAGAATGTGCTAATTGCGTCTCGTGTATCGCCCACTGTCAATCAAATCGAATGTAATCCATACTTTACACAACGAGCACTGAGAGAATTCTGTGCCCAGAAACGTATTTTAATTTCTGCCTTGAATATTTTTGGTACACCTGCTCTACTCGAAGATCCATTGGTAAAATATCAAATGCTTTTTTCTATAGTGCTTGTACTTTTAATTTGTTGAGAACATTTTCTATTAAACCAGATTGTAGAATTGGCAAAGAAGTATAAACGAACACCCGAACTAATTTTACTCCGCTACCAAATCGAGAAAGGACATATTGCTGTCGCTGAAGTACAGAACAAATCTGATTTGATGAGCCATTTGGACGCGTTCAAATTTGAGATAAACAATAGCGACATTTCCGAAATGGATAAATTGGATCGCCATAAGTTATACATTTGATCACATTCTTCACCTAAGTCTTTTCGTTGTTGAATTGATCTTTTAAGCAATTAAGATTTTTGGACTAATACAAAATTGTTTGAGTGTCTACTAACCACAAAACAAAAAAATTTTAATTATAGTCAAAATATATTTCCATTGATTGAACCATCAATCTAAAAAAAAGAAGCAAAAATCTTTTACTATTACACCGATTCACTTCATCATACATGTGCGGAAATGAATGAAAAAGTTTTGTGACGCACAATGTGTGGTAGCAAAGGCTCTCTAGAGAGCCTTTGGTGGTAGCCCTTTACAGCTGGCAATCACATCCCAGCATAGACAAGAAACCTTACACTGCACTCGTTTTTATCATTGTTAAGTTGCGAAATCAATTATTCATTTAATTTTCCGATACAATGGTCTTTGAACTGACTTATCTTAGCCTCTTTTCTTATTGTATTTTACGTGTTACTGCATGGCATGTTTCATTTTCATTTACATTGCCTAATCACGTAAAGCATTGTACTTCCGAGGTTCCAAGTTGTGTATTTGATAAGTGGGGTGTTACAGCCCGACCCGAAGGGGATAATAATACACTATTGTCTACACATTTAAATAATGTCAATAATATATTTGTACATTACTGCTATAAGGCTGTAAGAGACGTGTACGTATACGCGTGCTTGCGCAAGTATTAGTACGAGTCTCTTATATACAGCCTTATATCAGTGAGGTATTTTATCGCAGTAGGCAAACATCTCAAAATCTAGTGATGTAATTTTGCTTGTATTGGTAGCACTCTAGGGTAAATTTGTTTACTCTTCGAAGTGACTATTTGCAGGCGCCTGCAAATAGCCAAAACATTATAATGAGACTATTTGCAGGCGTCTTACCTTTTTATTTAATGTAAATCAACCGCAAACAGTCTATACGCATGGTATTCGCAGGTAATTCATGGTTTTAAAATATTGCCAAAGGTCTTAATTAAATTAACGAAAATGCTATTAGCACATTGTACGAATAGCTAAGCAGAGACTATTCGCACATTGTGCGAATAGCCAAAGTATTATAAAGTGACTATTCGCACAATGTGCAAATAGCCTTTCCTTTGCTATTCGCACACTGTAAGGTAAAAACATGAATCCAAATATTATTTTAAGGGCAGTAATCGTTCAGAAACTGGAAATATATGGAGAGATGATGATATAAATGACCAGAAGATGATCGTGTCAGAAAAATTACGTAATGGTAGCTTTCGAAACCAAATATTATTAATGTATTTCTCCAGACTTTATATCAGAATATAAATTAGACCAAATAATCAGCCTATATTACCCTTTTATAAATCGTATGGTTGAGGTGTTTGTTTTGTTCCTACTTCATCCCTTTACAGATCGTGTGAGGGAGGAGTTTAGTCTGATACAACTAAATTCATCCTTCTACTAACTATTAAGGGAGGATTTTGGCTTATTCCTACTGAACTCATCCTTCTACAAACTGTGTAAGGAAAGAGTTTTGTTTGTTCCAACTAAATTTATCCTTTTACAATTTGTGTAAGGAAGGAGGGGAAGGAGTTTGGCTTGTTCCTACTGAATTCATCCTTCTACAAACTATGTAAGGAAAGAGTTTGGTTTGTTTCAACTAAATTTATCCTTCTACAAACTGTGTAAGGAAGGAGTTTTGTTTGCTCATACTGAATTCATCCTTCTACAAACTGTGTAAGGAAAGAGTTTGGTTTGTTCCAACTAAATTTATCCTTCTACAAACTGTGTAAGGAAAGAGTTTGGTTTGCCACAAATTAATTCATCCTTCTGCAAACTGTATAAAGAAGGAGTTTGGTATGTATCTACTGAAATCGTACTTTTACAAATTGTGTGAGGAAGATTTCTGTTTGATCAACTGAGTTCATCCTTCTACAAATTGAATCATGAAGGTGTTCGGCTTTTTTTACTGAACTTATCCTTTGCAATGTGCGAATAGCCAAAGTGCGAATAGCCAAAGTACGAATAGCACATACCTTAAATTAAAAACCTAATCAACTAAAATTCCAACTTCTAAACGCGTGTATAAACGCGAAGTTCTAAAAAATAAATCTTTACAGATGGAATTTATTCCTTTTACAAAATGTCACGTGAGAAACAATTTACAATGACGGTATAGATAGGTATGGCTGATCGGCTTATTTATCAATGAAAGTAACTTATCTACTTTCATTGTTATTTATCCCGAACGCACTCACTTTATGTCAAAATAATCACGGCTGTCCTCAACAAAGATAAAGTTTTATGAAAATGTACACACAAAATGACTTGCCTGCAAATAGCACCTACGATTACTCTTATGTCGAATTTTATATTTACAGACGAGAAGCAACAATTTTTCAATTCATTTCTCGGCATTGTACCTACTCAGTGCCGCAGTGATAACAGTCCGTTCATTAAGATCAAGAATTTTGTGAAGCTTTCAATTTTTGTTTACCAATAAGCGAGACGAGGTTACTGATGATTTTATATTGAAATGATGTTAGCATTGAATTAGTAGTTTATGCGTCGGCCTTCCCTTTTCTGAATATTTTTGCCAGTCTAGGAACTAGTTTCCATTTGTTCTTACTCGTGTAAAGTCTAAAGTTAAGCTTCTGCTATTCAGTCTATCCATTAAATGAACTAAGAGAGAGTTAAAGTTATAGTAAGAAAAGCTGATTCAGTAGTGCTTGGACTGTACTAAGTCATAGTTATAAGTCCAGTATTGACCGATCTGATTTGAATGAATGTAACATAAATCGATGCGTCTCAGCTCAGAATCGCCTCAGACGGATTATTCATCGAAAAAATTGATTGTCGGCACTCATTTTACAGCTATGAATTTCAGTCAAGGGAAACCTTCGCATAAAAATTTCACAGAAAGATGGCGAACGAATAACGTTATCGTATTGGCGAATTCAGTCTCGAATGTAAACGAGTCATCAAAGACAATCACTTTTACGTGTTACGGCATGTTTCATTTTCATTTGCATTGCCTAATCACGTAAAGCATTGTACTTACGAGGTTCCAAGTTGTTATTTGACAAGTGGGGAATACAGCCCTCCCCTTCTGGTCGGGCTGTAACACCCCACTTATCAAATACACAACTTGGAACCTCGGAAGTAATATACTATTATTCACATCTACTTGTCCATGCACTGCTATAAAATTGATAAAATTGAATCGATTTAACGACACTTTGTTCTTTGTACCTACTAATTTACATACAATTTATTTACTCAAATGAAAATAGAATCTGTTTCGTTTGTGTCACTTTTCGATTCGGCTGCGGTCGTTTACGTTCGTAAGAAGTGATCGTAGGTGATCGTAGTTAAAATAAACTGGTCTTCTGCCCTCTCTGTTGAAAGAGAAGCAAATACTTTGACAAGTACCACAAGTCAAGTTATCATAAGAGTCTATATACCAATTAATTGAAGCCCGGATATCGAGTTAAACAAGAAGCGTTCTACGGTTCTACGGATCTACCGTTCTGGTTCTGAACAATCTACAGAAAAGTTTGATAATTTAAAAAATGAAATGATTTTCCGCATCACTTCCTGTAAGTTACATAATCAAAAAATAGGGAAATAAAATAAATAAATAAATTACATTCGAATATGGTATACCATGTTAAAATTTAATGACTTTTAATGCCAAATAGAGTACTACTTTGTATGAAGAAAGTGTCCGAATTTTATTACAGTGACAAAATTTGTTCGAGACACTGTCCAGTTTCAGTACCCTATTTAGAGTACCACTCATGCTTGAAGTGCGTTTATTGCATGCAATTTTTCACGTCGCCTAGCTCAAAAGATATATTTATTGCTTTTTAAATTAATGAACAGAAGGAACCAACAACTACAAAAGCTGATCACAATGTCGGATTCTGATGAATTTCACATGAGATTTTCTTTCATGACTATAATTTGGTTAATGCGTAGGACATGTTGGAAGAAAATTATATGGTCCAATCGTCATAGGATCAAATGGATTGTATTGTTATACCACATATGAATGAGAGAATCACTCTTTCATATATGGTTATACGCGCGAAGAGGACAATTAACGATGTGTGACTGCAAATTACGTCAAACCGTTTCGCTTTCTGATGCGAAAAATATTTACTTTCGGAACTCACCTGTGCAAACTGTTCTGTCCCATTTCAATGAATATTTGTCGCGGAATTAAACTAAAATTTGAATTTTAAAATTAATAGGCAATTTGCGTACATAGTCACACACAACACTTTCAGTCCATTCTATGGGTTAAACCTACCAGAATAGATATGTTAAATTGGCACAATTCGCCTAATGACAAACCGCTGAACAAACACGATCGAAGGTAAATTTCCGTTGTTTACCCTCACGATCTTAACGGTTGGTGCGACATGTTCGTCAGTTTAAACTACGTGTCCATTCCACACGAATCAACAGAAATAATTTTTTTTAGAGCTAACAAAAAGATCTTAAAAATGCAGTACAAGTACCTCATAGTTTTGACTACAACTCTATTCATGCAGGTGAGTTTCCTTGTGTATAGTTCCAAAATTTGGTTCATTTTTCCCACGAAAAACATTTCTCCGTTGCTTATAAAGAGCTCCGTATTGGCTGTATCGAAAATTGGACCGATCTGCGTACCTCCAAGAGATTGTCCAGATTGTCCCTTCGGTGTTGCAAAGAGTACCGTCAAAAGTGGATGTGCTGGCTGTCCTGAATGTTGTTGGCCCCTACCATGTGCCTACATCGAATGTGAGCCTGGCTACGTATCAGAACCGACTACGCTGTCTAACGGTTGTCCAGGATGTTACACATGCGTTCAATGTCCACTTGTAAGCGATTGCCCACTGATACGATGTGCTCCGGGATACTTTTCACAGGCATCGACACAAGCGAATGGATGTCCAGGGTGCAATGAATGCGTTCAGTGTGAACCTGTCAGCGATTGCCCACTCATACGATGTGCTCCTGAGTATGAGTCACGAACATCTACTCAAGCGAACGGATGTCCAGGATGCAATGAATGTGTACTAAAAACCATCCCATTAGAGCAATAAACGAAAGGAGCCAGGGCCTAATAAGTAGAATTCATCGAAATTCTGGCAAATATATTTCACTGAAACGAGTACAACTTTTCAAATTGTTTAGATCCTATGGCTGCATGGCTCCTTATCACATACATGAATCTCATGTAAATGGTCCATGATATCTATTCTCATTTTTCTTATTCTCTTTTTTCCCTTTTTTTTTCTTTTTTTCTCTTTTCTCACTGAACGTAGCACCGAAACCAACAAGAAAGCTGAAAAATGTTTTTTCGAACATGAAAGCAAAAATTGATAAGAAGGATATACGTGGAGTAGTATATGGACTAACATGCAAAGACAAAACCTGTAGTAAACCCAGATATGTGGGTCAAACTTACCGCAGACTGGGAATCAGGACAGACGAGCATCAGAGAGATTACGAAAACCGACACAAACCAGGAGGAAAGACTGCACTTATTAGACATGCTATCGAAATGGAAAAGGAAGAGAAAAGAGAACATCAAATCGATTTCTCCATTGACAATGTGCTGATATTTGATAGAGAGCCTGACAAGTTCAAACGTGAATTCATCGAATCCTCTTACATCAGGATTTCGGGAGACAGAGCCAATAATTTCCGAAGGGACACTAACAATTTGCATGATGGATACACGAATCTACTAAACATTTACAAAGACATCCAGTCCAATAGAAGAACGAAGGCAGTCCATAAAAGTCCCACGTAAATTTAAAATGATTTCAAATTACCCTTTCTTGCCGCCCGATCATGCTGTGATTAGAGTGATATGATAATGAGATTGTCGATTAATCGATTCTAATGTCAATGTCAATTAATGTCATAAACGATAACTTGTACCTGACGAAAGCATGAAATGCTCAATTTTACTATTTATTTATTTATTAATTTATCGTCTTAACTAGTCTTTCAAAGTTTTTTAATTTTTTAATTATTTTTATGATTAACTTGCCAATACTCTCAAAGAGAACAAGTGAGTGAGCCATGAATTAGTTTATTTAATTTCCAAATTTAATTTTTGTTTTGTTTCTTATGTACAAGATATGCACTGAAGATGATGTAAATAAACATCGAAACGTTTGCTGAAAAAATATTGTTTCACTCAAAACAACTGGTCCAATCCAAAGAATATTCCACAATTAATTCTCTTTTTTCCTCTGAGTCGTTCATTGTGCTGGAACAGTCAAAGAAGGATGAATCTACATATCTAATCTAGTGCCTAATCACTCGGTTGTATAAGTAACTATTTCATTGTTCATTTTCTTTTTTCCCTTTCGTCGTTTTCTCTTGTTCATTTTTCTTTCATTTTGTGAATAATAAACCCCTTCCTGTTTCATTTAGAAAGGTTACTTACCGTGGCATGAAACATCTCAAGCATTTTTGTGGTTTTAGATGGAAATAGAGCATTATATTCTTCTCGGTTTGTTATAGGTTACCGGGTCGATTTTACAATGGGAGAGCACTCACTCACATATGGAAGGCAGGCATCACGTTATAATAAATCAACTTCAGAATTAATAAAATTGTTATATTGCTTGGTCAGTAATTCAACATTGACAAAGTGTTGTATTGCTTTGACTTGACCAAAATTGTTGAAAAAATTTCTTTTTCATGCTTCGGGCCAAAAATGAGGGTAATTTTTGATTTTTTCTTGAGTTTTCGGCCCTTTGCATGAAAACTCACATGTGCACCTGCTTTGGACGATTGATTTTAGGCACTTTCGCTTGTAAGCCTCACTCCGTTCGTCCTACAATCCGCGAAATTGCCTAAAATCAATCCACGTTTAGTACCACATTTAGTACCACGGACTAAAAGTCTTTTTTAGCGTATTCGATTCCAGACCTCGCCTTCGGCTCGAGGAGAGTCCTAGAGATTTGAAGTAGTGCTCAGATTCGCTCTATAGACACACTAGATTTATTCTTTTAACTTTTTGCGAACTTTTACATATGAATTTGATTAGAAAATTTTTACTAGAGTACTGCAAAAATTGTAGGACCTAGTTGATCAAACGAATCTGGTCTCGTTAGATAGGTGAGATATGTAGCAACTATTTGAGGTCCATATAGCAACATTCCGGATTGACCTATTACGTCTAGAAGACCATAACCGTTCCCAACTATGAGAAAAAACCAAAAAAAATCAAAGTTTTGTATGTATTGATCGGATCTTCACTCAAATTAATGGTTTGACTCTGTATTTTACTTTTTAATCGATAACTATTGACTTTGGCGAGATTTACTATGCATTTAAATCGATTTGTCGTTCAAACGTATGAGCGAAAATTTTCTTAAAAAATTTCTAAAAACAAAAGTAAGTGGGGCGCCGTCCCAATTTTTTTGGTGGACTGAAGCTTTAATTTAAAGAAGAAAAATTAAAAAAAAGCGTGAAGTATTTTGGGTATTGGCATTATAGTGCTTCAAGCACCTGTCGCTACCAGTTGAACGATCCGATCGGACCGGTCCAATTTTTTTTTATAAACTTCTATCGACTACCCACCTAATGCCTTTATAACCAGATCAAAAAGTTTTATGCAAGTGGAGGAATATTATTTCAAAAATGTGGTACCCAAAAATTTCAAATGACTCCCCTGGCCAGTGTAGATGGCTTAGAGAAAAAAGTTCTTCTACGAAATGTTGGGGACAAAGTTCCTCAACAATAGGCCTAATACCACCCACATCCACAAATTTTCATTAAAGAATAACATTTGACAATTTTCTGTGCGAATTTCTATAAATCTGTTTGAAATGACCTACTTTTCTATATTTTAAAGTGAACTAGAATTTAAAATTTTTGGCCCTCATTAAATTCATACTTGTGGCAGTTCAAAAAATGTTGTTTATTTTGTGGCAGATCATATTAAAGAGGCTAATATCTGATAAAAAAATCTGTTCTAGTGCTTGGTTCAGTGCTATGTTTGGGTCCGACCCAAATTCGAAGCAGTCATAAGAACATAACTGCGATAGCATAACTCTTTATGTAGTTTGTTGTGATTTGTTATGTACTTATGAGCATAAAGTGTTCAAGTTCAGCCCAATAAATTAATTACAAAAAAACCGCGTCTTTCACTGTTGCGCGTTCTGTTCAATTTTATTGTTTTCGTAGTGAACGCATGCAACACTGTGTCGACATCAAATGTCAGTCATACTCAATAGATTGCCAAATTTTACATTTTTTAATTTTTGTTAGACTTTTTTTTTCAAATTAAAAACGAGAACAGTTTTTTTTACCCAACAGTCTTACGAAATATGACTTTTCTGTTAAACTGAACTTGTGACTCCATTAAAAAGAGAAAACAATTCCGTGATGGTGAAATATTCGAATGAATTAATGTTATTGCAAAATTCAATTTGTGTGTAGTGTTTATGTTTAATCACCAAACAACACATCATGAAACGACAAAAGTAAATGAGCATACAGTTACAATTAATTTAGAATTTCAGGGCCAACGAAAAACGATTCAATGTCGAATCTCTCGTTACAATGATAGGTAACTTTAGATTCCCGACATCTTCTGATCAATTCTTGTTTAGCTGTCGAGGAATCATCCTTTGTTCTGCCAGAATAATTGCAACACTTTTTTGTTAACCCTCTCAACATTTTATAAAAAATGTGTTGTGTTGGCAGACTCAATTTTTTCATTCGACTTTTCTCATTGATAAATCTGCTATGCAAAACAGAGCCAGCATAAGTTTCAATATGATACCGTGTTCTGTATTTACCACGGCGAACTAAGCATTTGCACGTTACTATTTAACCGAACTAGTCTTCCCACAGACCTTGGGTATGTTAGATCTAATTAATAGTTCATTGTCGTTGCCTCACAAGAACATAAATATGCTAAATGAACGATGAAAAAGATGATTTTCGTCTCGTTTCTGATCTGAAGCCGTTTTATTAGAAGGATATATCCAGATTTCTTATCTAATCGTTATCTTCAACAGCTTGAAAATACTGGAAATATTGGACCCATTTAAGTTAGAAGTACTACTAGTGTGTAAAAGTCTGTTCAAAGACCAAAAAATGAGTTTGAAAACCGTAACTACTTTAACAAGCTTTTATTCTCCACTTGAAGGCATCGCAATCACACGTACTTCCGTGTGAGTGACTATTCGAACGATCATGAAGACTCATCGGAATATCCGTTGCAACCAACAATTAACACGCAGACCAACAACTTTAACATCCTGGAAGCTCAAATTCAAGAAGGCGACACACTACAAGCAATAGCATTGCGTTTCAATTGCACGGTGAGTTTTGAGTTATTATTTTTATGATTTCTCGTGATCGAGGAGCCTTTAGTTTCCATTAAGATCTAAGATGAGAGGTCTGCCGTACCAGGCAAGTCAAATTTTTTATCTTGTCTGGTATTCTTATTTGGAAGATGAATATATCTCATTTCGGGATGTCAAACACTCACCATTGAAAAAAAAAAGCTTTTGGTTACAGAGTCTGTGAGTGTATCCTTTCTATCACCGTCAGTGGACCACGTCATTCTATTACGCTCGTACGAATTATCTAATCTAACTTTTAAAATTTCCCTTTTTTCAGGTGGCCGAACTGAAACGACTTAACAAAATCGAAAAAGAGTACGAAATCCATGCTCGCAAAATCATCAAAGTTCCAGTGACACCACATTCACTGCTGCTGGAAAATCAACCTCTAGTGCACAGAAGTGGACAAAGCAGTCCGAAACACGGTCAAAACAATAAGGAAAATGTAGCAAATGAAAATCTTCTTTCTGCTGCTGTTAGTTTATCCACTGAACCATCAATTAACGACATCATATTAAATACGCCAATTGCATCCAATCACTACGAAGACGCCACAGCTCCGAAACCCGACCATCATTCGAGTGCAATAGATGATCCGTTGCTAGGCGATGCATCGAACGAATATGGTGGTATGGATAGTCGGTCGAGGCCGCATTCCATTTCCGGTCAAAATATTGATTTTAGGGACTTCTCTTGTTCGGGATCGGATTGTGATATTTCGTGGATTTTCCTTCTAATTTGTATTTTAGTTTTATGTTTTGCTATTCCATTGGTTTATGTCTTTTATATTGCCGAACAGGAAGAAATTCATAGGCACGACCATAATCAGTCGCATCAGAGCTGAGACTTTTGGTTTCTTTTTGTTTTGTTTAAATTACCAGTTAACTAGAAGAACTGAACATGGTTAATCCCCCATCACAGGAGTAATAACGTTGTGGCTATGATAATTCATCACTTTGTTCGTTGGTAGTCGTAATGAATGATTCTTACAAGATCAACACCTCAGTTTTGATGGTTTGATAAGGTTTCTAATAATGTGCCTTCTGCTGCTGTACATATACTGACAGGAAAATATAAATAATTTATTTGGAAAAAATTGTTTTTTGTTACGATCCACCTCATCTTCGATTTGATTTTTTAGCAGACATTTGAGACGTGCTCAGACATTATCACAATTCTGATAATATGCTTAGAAGAATGACCGACATTTGATGGCATTACACAGAGTTCATGAAGACAAGTTCAACAAGCGATGATCTCGATTTACTGGATTCTAATACTTTGACAGTAATCTCGGTTATTGGTCTTCAAATAAGATTCTTCAATTGATAGTCCAAATAATGTAACGAAGTAATAAGAAATCAATATGCATGGAAATCGACATGTAATTAATCATTTCAGTGTCAGTGTCCGGTGGCAAGGAAAATCTTCTACTTCATTAGTTAAAACATTTATATAAGAAGATTAGGTAGGTGTCATTGTTTTTGTCAATGTTTTCGATAGCACATAACCGCGGTTTCGGACCGTGGTTTTTCAAACATGATGAGCTTGATCAGTATAATTTTTTGAAAAATTTGAATCGCAGAGGCAGGAAAGCTTACCCTGCAATTTGTAGATAAGAATTGGTTTTTATACCGAATTCATTTCGAAGTATTTCATGGCAGGTACTCATGGGGTTTCGCTTGCAGTTTTATGTTCAGGTTAACATTTAGGGAACACTTTTCTAGAAGTTCGTCCAATAACCCCACAAGTATCATCATTCTGCTTTGTAAGGAATGTGTACACATTGAAAGAATGCTTAAGTGTCCCTAAAATCAAAATCATACAAATGCTACCTACTGTTTTAAAGCCATATTTCTGCTCCCTGCGATGACTCCACAAATTCAGACTGTTTACGAACTACTACCAGGAGGCGAGTTACGTAAAAGATTACAATTTTTAATCTTTGAAACACTCGTAATTGCCGAAATCAGTTATCACCACTGTGCTGGACTATTACCAGTGGTTTAAAGTGCCTGTAACTTTTCATTTCCATTAAATATTAAGTCTGCGTGAGACCACAGCAAAATGTTGCTCAGACGTCTTGCTCTCATAGTAATATGTGCTACCTGTGTCTACACTACTTCAGTGAAAAATAATTCATCCGTTGATATTGTCGAGACATTCCATAATCCAATTTTGGATTTTGTATCACCGGATCCACAAATTCTCTACCTGAATGGATTTTACTACATGGTTTTGTCATCGGACAAGTGGCCGTACGTTAACGGAGGAATTCTTGTATACAAGTAAGTGAAAAACTATAAGGGAACTCAAAGAACAACACCGTGTACCGAATCCCATGTACTCGTCGAACTTCGTGTTTAAACTTAACCTTTAAATCATTTGAAATAATTTAAGGAGCAAAACATTAACCGACTTCCGCGCTTCGCCAGTGAGAATGGTTTACCATGTTCCGCAAGGCATGGCCAATCTTTGGGCACCTGAACTACATTTTATTCGGGGAAACTTGTACATCTACTTTGCTATGGACGATGGAAACAATGATTATCACAGAATGTATGTCATTAAGGCGTACGATTCGTCCGATCCGATGGGGGAATGGGGCCCGGCTAAAAGGTTTTTTTTATAGCTCTGGACTACTGGGTGGTGTTTTTAGATTTATTTGTTTAGAATGTATACCGAAGATGATATCGATTACTGGGCAATCGACGGAACTGTTATGGAATACAATAGCAAGCTTTACTTTATTTGGAGCGGTTGGCCTGACGTCGGTGTTGGTTTCCCACAAAATCTGTATATAGCTGAGATGTGCGATCCAGAGACAATTTGCAGTAAGCGGGTTCTACTTAGAGAACCGAAATTCGATTGGGAAGGTCCTTTTATATTAGAAGGCCCATATATATTGCAAAGAGCTGGCAGAGTTTTTCTTGTCTTCTCTGCACATACAACGTGGGGGTAAGCTGAGATTTTCTCTCTCTGGTTGTTCTTTGCTGAATCCTTGATTTAACGTTATTTCGGTTTGATCAAACTGAATAGACCTGACTATTGTCTTGGAATCATGGGACTCGATAATATGCAGGATGCTATGGAACCGAAAAATTGGTGGCATAACAACGATGGCTGTATATTCTATCGTAACGACATTGAAAATGTGTTTTGTACTGGACATGCGTCCTTCACCACTTCACCGGGTAATTAATTAGCAATCTAATTTATCCAGTAAAAAAAATAATTTATCTTAATGATGATCATTGAATTCACAATGTACGATTTCTAGATGAACTCGAAACATGGATTGTTTTTCATGCAACAAATGATGTAAATGACCCTGGCAGTCGACGGGTAGCTCGCGTAGAAAAATTAAACTGGGATAGCAATTATATGCCAATATTTCCTCGTCCATCTGGTGATTCAGTCCCGTTGCCAGTACCATCCGGCCAAGTTCAAGAAACTTATATCAATCCCATAATCGATGGTCTTTCGGCTGATCCTTCCGCCATATTGATAGGCGAATGGTATTACTTTGTCGTTTCCACTAATTCCGAAAGGGAATTGACAATTTTAAAGAGTAGATGGCTAACCGACTTTCGGGAAGCAGACAGGAGTGTAGCGTATTCGGCACCAGCAGAGCATAGTAATGTGTGGGCAGCTGAAATGCATATGATCAGAGGAGAACTGTACATGTATTTCACACAAGACAGAACTGGAGAGTCCCACAGAAATTATGTAATCAAAGCGAATGACCCAAACAACCCAATGGGTGAATGGAGTACTCCGACAAGGTAATTTGCTTCGTAATTCGCTTGCGGTTGACTTCAATTGACAGAAACTAGGTCAAACTAATTGTGGTATTGTCTCTAGACTAATGCCTGAAGACAATCATTTCTCTATCGATGGAACCGTTCTTCAATATGAAAACGGCCGACTATACTATATCTACTGCAGCGTTGACGATGGGGTTCCGATGAGCCTTTATATCGCACCAATGAGCAGTCCCATGACAATCAGCGGTCCCCGAGTACTGCTTCGTTCACCACATTCCGAATGGGACAACCACGGCGGACCAGTCAACGAAGGTCCATTTATTGTACAAAATGCTGACAGAGTTTTTCTTGTTTTTTCCGGGTCGTCCACCTGGACACCCAATTACTGTCTCAGTATGATGGGAATCGATAATGTGAAAGATCCACTAATCCGATCCAATTGGTGGGACGATTTAGACCGATGTCTGTTCTCGAAAAATGAAGAAGAGGGAATTTATACGACTGGTCATGCTTCATTCACCACCTCTCCTGGTATGTTCATTAACTAAAATTTTCTCTTTCAAGGTCATTCAAATTTTACGTTCATTTTAGATGGAACCGAGACTTGGATGCTTTACCATGCAACAGATGATCCCAACAGCAATGAGGATTCGACTAGAATTGCAAGAGTTGACAGAATTACGTGGGCCGAAGATCACGCACCGATATTTCCACGGCCAACTAATCAACGACAACCATCGCCAAGCGGTCAAACTCGCTATGTAACGGAAAATGCGGGCGCATTCATTCATTTTACACCAATCATGGTACTAATTTCTGTGATTTTTCTTCATTTCTTTATTTAAATTTAATAAAAATGATATTAACAGTCTTCAATGTTTTTATAACCTTTGAGACACAGATAGTATCTGCTATCGATAACTATGAAAAAAAAAATGATGAACCATGACCGGAGGCTACGCGATGCTCTAAACAAAGGAAGTTACAGATTTAATGATTGTTATACGGTTTTACTAACAGAATCTCTGTTCGTCGTACTCTTTTTTATCTTTCTCCAACGGAAACAAGATTTTCAACAGATCTCTAATTCAGTAGATTTCAAATCTTTTACTTCATTTTTTGAACATGTTGCTTGCGGTGTAAGACCGCATTTGTAAGAGCTTGTCGTTTATTATTAATATGAATTCACTACCGATAACAGAAGTTCGTAGCAGGTGTATCCATATTATACAATATAATCAGCTGTTTGCTGATCATTAAAATCGAATAGTTAAGCACCGCTTCTTAATCTTATCAAATCATTATCATAACAATTCATATCGGACAATATAGCGATAAACAATGCTGGTAATCTTTTAGAGCGCAAATTTAAGACATTTAAGACTACAATATTTGACCAGACCGAATAACACGTACGGTGATCTTGTTTTATATTAAATTCCTGTTAAAATAATATTTATATTGCGGTCACACTTAAGACATATATCGTTGCGCAATTATGTCTTTGGCCATCGAATGTGGTGCAACATCATCCGATGTGATTCTTGTCACGGACGATAGTAGCATAAAGAAACATCTTCGTTTGGGAGCAGCCAATTACCAGTTGATGGATCAAGCAAAATTAAAAGATTTTTTTGAAGAAATTCATGAAAATGTAGTTCCATTTCCGATTCACAGTATTGGTGTAGGACTGCCAGGAATCCTGGACACTACGGATGTCACGGTATAGAAATTGTATAAAAAAATGTTCAAGAAATGATAAAATCGGAGAATAAATTTTAGTCAGTTGAAAAGGTGATTAGGAAATTGTGGCCGGAGGTATCCAACGTGTGGGTTGGTAGTGATTTAGAGACAGCTTTAGCTTGTGTGAATGATGATGGATCTGCGGTGAAAGCAATTGTAATAGCAGGAACTGGTTCTTGCTGTTACGGAACAAATGGAAACGAAAATAAAAAAATCGGCGGATATGGACACCGAATAGGTTGACTCATCAATTCTTAAAAAAAATCAATGAATTTACCTTCCAATATTTTTTGTAAGGTGACAGAGGCTCTGCGTATGCAATATCCGAAAATGCTTTGAGACTAGCCCTTCGTCAGCATGAATATAACGCACCATCGGTACAGACGAACAATTCAGAGGAGATATTTTCAAATTTACTTTCATCTTTTATGAAACGACTCGGAATGCATTCGTTGAAACAACTGGTGCAATGGACCTTATCAGCGAAGAAGAATGAAATTGCCGATCTGGCTCCACTTGTTCTACATTCCTGGAAACAAAAGGATGAATTAGCTCAGAGCGTCGTCGAAGAAAGTATTGATAGTTTGTCTGACGATTTAATCTGCCTAGCTGGGAAATTGAATTCACAACAGCATAAACTCGATAGCATTTCAGTTGGACTGACAGGGAGCCTGTTTTCTAAAGATACCGATTTTGCAAAAGCATTTCAGGATGGACTGCACTCCAAATTAACTGATCAGCAGCGAACGATTTCTGTTTCAGTAGAAATTCTCCAAAATACTGCTCTCGGATCGTTGAGAATGTTGGATTTGTTGAAATGGAAAGTCCTACCACTTTTTGACCCAAATTCCGATTCATCACAAACGGTGTACGATTCTAAAAACTCTAATTTGCTGACAGAAATTCGATGTAAGAACGAGAAACAGTTGGCTGAGACTATTTTGCCGATTGCTCTAGGTCTTTCACTCACCGAAAAAAGAAACGAAAAGTCAATGAATTTGGATAAAATGGGTGTAGAAGAAGCCATCGATCTGATGGTTTCTGAAGATCGGAGCATTTTTGTTAAAATATCAGAGAGTAAAACGTGCATTGGGATTTTGGTCGATGAAGTTTGTAGGGCGTTTCAAAACGGGGGAAGATTATTTTATGTCGGCGCAGGAACTAGCGGCCGATTAGGTAATTGTTTTGATTATCCTGCGGGAAATGGGTCCTCAATTGCTTAACTGATAATTAGGAATATTGGATGCAAGTGAATGTCCGCCAACATTCCGATCGCCACATGAATGGGTACAGGGTATCATTGCTGGTGGATTTTTATCAATCGGTCAGGCGAAAGAAGGAGCCGAAGATTCAATACTCGACGGAATTAAAGCTATTGATGATAGAAATGTCAGTGACAAAGACGTAGTCGTTGGTAAGCTATCAACTAAACTTTTTGTATGATAGTTGGAAGCATTGTGTAATTTCAGGTATTGCTGCTTGCGGAACAACACCATTTGTATGGGGGTCGATTCACCGTGCGAAATCACTCAATGCCTTCACAGCGTTCCTTACATTCAACACTGAGCTTCAGCTCAAAATTCAACCGGATCTATTTATTAGCATGGATCTCGGACCGGAGGTGCTTACGGGAAGTACTCGCCTGAAGTGTGGCACTGCTACTAAATGCATCTTAAATATGGTCTCAACTCTAGCAATGGTTAAATACGGCAAGTGCTTCGAAAATCTAATGGTGGACCTGAATGCGGCTAATGAAAAATTGAAAAAACGATCTTTGCGCATCGTTCTTTTGTTGACAAGTCATCTAAGTAATGTCGATGAGAAAACGGCTCTGGAAGTGTTATTGAAGAATAAATACGATATCCGAGGCACGGTCAGTGAATTGAGGACGAAATTGAGCTGAAAACCTGTGTTGATCTTCTTTAAATCTACATTTGATGTACATGTTGTGAAAAATAAATTAGGACTTGGAGCGAGACCCTAATTTTTGGTGAATTCGAGTGTGTTACACGCTTGCTATTTCAATATTAACCCCCTCGGTGGCAAGCACCATAATTCGAGCTATCATATTTATCAGAACTCATCAATTCTCTCCCGTAATTTATATGACATGAATCTTTCAGTGAAATTATAAATCGTTGTCTATCGGTAGGGCTTTGATAGAATTGGAAAAAGAGAACTGATGCCGTAATCTTGTGTTCTGTTATTGGTATACCGATATGTATGAAATAAAGGTTGAAGTAATAGATTTTGTATCGAACGATAGCCTATACTTTACAGAAATGAGGTAACAGGCTTGTCGCTTCCAAAAAGTTAATAAAAAATAAATCATCTCATCATTATGGAAAAAAAAATAAATATTTCGTTCTTGGAATAAATATCGACCAATTTTATCACTCAGAAACGTTTACCAAAGTCTGCGAAAAAGTATGAACATCCAGATATGAATAGCGAGTCGAAGATCATGTATATAAGCCATACCTTGTATCATATTTGTGGCATTGACCTGACTTGCTAGACGAGGTAATATAGTCAGGATGCATATGAAATACAAATTAAAAAATCGCGAAATAAAATACATATCTCATGAAACAGTTATCGAATATTAATAAAATGTGTTTTATGAACGTAAAAATTAACTGAAAGACCGTCAGTTAATTTTGAAATGTCGTGAATGTTAAAACGTTTCTAGTAGACGAAAATAAAGTTGTTCAAAAACGAACACAAATTAAACAAAAATTGATTAAATAATAGCCTCAAAGATTGAAAATCAAGCGTGGAATTATGTGTCGTCTCATTTTGCATTCTAACAGCAATTCCAATCACGCTATCAGTAGGCAAAAACTTGAAATATTTTAATTTGACAAAATGGGCCGGCAATAATGATAATGAGTGTTAATATTAATATTTTCAATAGTCAGACACACTTGTATTACACATTGTCTACCACAAATCCATTATAAATGACGAAAGAGTAAGTGTTGAAATGAGTATCATTTAGCTATTCTGCCCACAATAGTTATTTACGTATCTGTTGTGGACTGTATATTTTAGGCAATTTCGCGAGTTGTAGACCGAACGAAGTAAGGGCGACAAGCGAAAGTGCCTAAAATAAACCGTCCACAACAGATGCATATGCAACTTTTCAAGCTGAGGGCCTTACTTACGAGAAAAATTCCGTAATTTATGCCCAAGGCATGAAAATATATATGAAAGAACCCGACGATGTTTTGCGATCTAAACACATGCCCGATATAACATTGATATGTACACTGGTCTTTCTTATCAGACACGCTTTGCTAACGATTGTTTGTTAATCTAACGATTGTTTAATACATTAATTGTACAATAATTAGGTGGAAGATTTTAAATGGATAGTCAATTTTATTGTTGCTTAATTCACCAATCGTTTGATGAGACAATTTCGTCTCATACGATACTGATAAGGGACATACGGGTTTTCAAATCGCATTTTTACTTTGTCACAGACACAGTCGGCAAGCATATGAAAAGTTTTCCTATTCAAACTATTACCCCATTTGAACGAAGATTTTCAGAGATTGATTTCAGAAATCTTTTACACCATTTGTTTTGAATTGAATTGTTTTTGCTATATAAGACCTCATTAGTCAGCGCTTGTCGTTTATTCTTGCTGTCGTTGTCGATAACAGAAGACAGCCGTCTGTAACAAGTTAAAGAACAATTTCAGTATTATTGGTTCGTTGGGTCCTCTTTACTATGGAATTTTTACAAACTACTCCAAAACAAACTATTAGAGTTTATTAAAACCGCCAGATCCATCCATTGAATTTAAATGTGAAAAACTGGTTTAATGAATCGATATATAGTCAGACGTGTTTCTGTTAACCGAAATTTTGTCAATCACTGATAATTTGACTGTATGTCGCTTATTTTGAACGGTTCTGTTGTTCCAAACAAATACCGAATTCATCAGTTCTAACTAACTACAACTGGCACCTGGCTGTGATTACCTAACTGATTAAGGTGAATACCGTAATTTGTAAAGGTTTTTTAAGATAAAAGTGATTAGTTTAGTAAATCCCATGCTCTAATTTTCTGTGAACGATTGTTGCTGAATTAGTAAATATTTAAATAAATTTGTGAATAATATTTGAGTCAATTTTTGAGACATGTCGAAGCTAATCTAGGCCAAGATTACTTTGCACAAAGCCATGAAGTCGTTTTTTTTTCTTGTGGTTCTCGTTAGTAAATACAGTAATCAACATCATTCTCTCTAGTCAAAGATTAGATTGCCAATTAATTGTTTATATGTTGTGATAGTAGTGGACTTACTGAACCATCTGTGAACGTCAATTAGTCAACGTCTTATCAGTCGGTACCATAAACCCAAGAACGATTCGTTACAAGCACCTTAATTATATGCCTGAATTCCAAAATATTATCAAATACCGAAGCGAACAGCATGGAAACCGGAACCGTTGGAGTTTGGGATTACGTTATCTTTGGTGTTATTCTGCTGTGGTCTCTAGGTAAGTAAAAATTGTTATCTTGCCAATGGGAAATAGAAGTTTTGACGAGTTATTATTAATCGACGCCAGATCTTGTTCGAAGAAGAAAAAGTTTGCCCAGAAGATCCACCGTTTTTTTATAAATCTTTTTTTTTTCAAAAATTGAATTCACATGAAATGTAGACAGTGCAAATTCTAAATATTAAAACATATAGGGGAGGCAAGGAGTCAGTATTTGTATTTAACTTAGTTATTTAGTTGGACGTGGGTGGATGTTTCCAAATTATTGTAAAGAAATCTTTTGCTATGTAGGGATGAAAGCTCGGGTGGAAATATACCTCAGTGATATCCTAAACATCAGAAGTTATAGCTTCGATATGCTAATGCAAAGGAGACAACCGTTATTGCAGATTATACTGCGAGTTTTACTGTAATCAAAAACGACGAGAGTAAAACAAGTATACCGGTGAGGAACCAGCTTTAGAAGTTGGTGTTGAATAAAATAGAGCTTGTACCATCATTGGTACAGTGTGCCAAGATTCATATCAAAATTTTTAAGTCTTTTATACTACTGTTTTTGCACACGTAAAACATCACAGTTTCGCACGCCGTAACAAATGGCAAATAAGAGAAATCACAGAAACGGAGTGGAAAATTTTGAATGCCAGATGGAGATGGAGAATTCGCAGAGACGAAGTAGAAGGGCTAGCTTTTATAAGTAATTTTCTTTTTATTTTAATTGTCTCACCAGCAATCGGAGTTTATTATGGCTGTTTCGGTAGTAGACAAAAATCTACGAAAGAGTATTTAATGGCTAGCAGATCGATGCCCGCTTGGCCAGTAGCTGTTTCAATGGTAATATTTTACACATTCTGCTGTATGTATAAACAGTTTCCTAATGAATTGTTTTCTTTTTATCCATAAAAAAAACAGGTTTGTTCTGCCGGTAATAATAAAATTTAATTGAAACACATGGTTGTTACGACTAATTTCATCGTCTCTTTTTTTACGAAATGCAGTCAGTGCCATAACGTTGCTAGCAAATCCAGTTGAAGTCTATTTATACGGAACTGGATACTCCATGGTGATGTTAGCATTCATTCCATTCAATCTTAGCCTTGCATACCTGTACTATCCGGTTTATTTTAATTTAAATGTTAATTCAGCGTATCAGGTCTGTTCAGAAAGCTGTAATCTATAACATCTTCTTCAGTTATAAATGGGTGAAATTATAATCTCTTTTCTTAACAGTTTATAGAAATTAGATTCAATCATTCGATACGATTGGTCGTATCAATTCTAGCTGTGATTCATGTGGTAAGATAGAAAAGGAATTTAATTAAAATTTGCTGTTCAGTTTAATTAATTACGTTTTTTTTTTGTGTGTGTCAAGATTACCTCGATGGCCATCGCAATTTATGCACCTTCACTTGCGATAAAACAATGTAAGTTCTAAAAATATCCAGATGAAATGTTCGTTTTTTATCTGGACTGGGTGGGCATACACACCCACTAAGGCTAGCGAACAAAAAGCTTACAATACGAAAAACTCAAAGATCAAGTGCCCTATAAGTCATCTTCTTAATAATTTCTTTCGGAACCTCTTCTTCAGCTTTGGGTTGATTTCTACTATTTATTCACTTTGCTTGGTATTACCAACGGTTGGTAATGACATAGAATGGCTAAGATAGCTTGTGCTTGTGATTCAAAAAGTTCAAATAAAATACGAAATATTCTCGTCTTGGTTCCGTCTTGGTTCTTCGTATTTTCGAAACATGCTATGAAACAACGCACCACAAGCATGAGTGATCGCAGTGACAGCTGTCAAATAGCGTACTATTTTGAGTGTGTCCCATTTTTAGTGGCAAATTTTGACACTGTAAAAATGTGACAAAATTTTAATTCATCCAGCTTCAGTACCCATCATGCTTGAAGTATGTTGGTTGAAGTGAAGACGCCAAAAATAAATTTTTTAATTTTACAGTGACTGGAATAGACACTAAAGTTTCGACGGCTGTAATTTATTTCGTGTGCATTGCCTACTCGTCATTGGTAATATTTAAATATTCAACAGACTCCTAGCAATGATGTAGGGACTTGGAATAATAGCAGTACTTCATTGCTAGGAGTGTACCTAGCATAGCATATCATTCCACAACGTTTTCAATGTTATCTGTGTGATTTAAGGGAGGGCTTCGGGGAGTACTGTGGACAGACGTGCTTCAAACAACTGTTATGCTAGTGTCGCTAGCAGTTATAAGTATTAAGGGCGTTCTCGATGTAGGAGGTATCGACTTAGTTTGGGAGAGAGCGAAGAATGGAAACCGAATCGAATTTTTAAATTTTGATCCGGATCCAAGGTAAAGTTTCCTCACTTTACACGCCATTTTAGAGTAATTGTTATATCGTTTACTGATGTTTCTTATTTTTTAGAACGCGTCACACATTCTTTACTTGCTTAATAGCCGGCTACTTTTTTTGGCTACCGTCCTTTGCCGCCACTCAGTTGCAAGTTCAGAGAGTGTTGTCTATGCCCACAATATCCAGAGTCAGAAAGTGAGCCATTCACAATTTAACTTTATATCAAATTAATTTCTTTTTCGTTAGAGCGCTGTTGATGAATTTCATAGGCCTGCTGATCATCGTCGGATTTTGCTTCTTCACTGGAGTTGTTGTCTATGCCATGTTCTATGACTGTGATCCAATTACTTCGCAGGTAGATAATAAACATTCAAAATTCTTCCAAATTAACGAATCTTAAATTAGCTCGTCGAAAAATCAGATCAAATTGTTCCATTGTTTGCTTCCCGTGTGTCGAATGGCATTCCCGGCATATTGGGTCTATTTATTTCTAGTTTAACTTGTGCAAGTATGACAAGTTTGTCGTCTGGCCTCAACGCATTGGCATCGATTACGACTTTTGACTATGTTCAAAAATTGTATCCGAACTTAAACGATTTCAAGGTAAAAATGTAACATTTTGTTGAGCCGTTCTTTATCGAAGCAGGCATACTAACTCTAACGATTTTCATTTTTCATAGCTTTCGCTCATCTCAAAAATAAACACACTCGTCCTGGGAATGGTGTCGTATGCATTTGTGTTTGCTGTCGAGAATATGGGTAGTATTCTCCCCGCGACGTCATCGTTACTAGGAATTATGTTGGGTCCAACACTAGGCATATTTTCGCTGGGCATGATGTTCCCATGGGCAAATGCCAAAGGCTCACTCCTCGGAATGATTACTACGTTCATCCTTATGATCACGTTCATTATCGGCAATTTATTAGCAGACGGACTGCCAGATCAAAGACTGACCTTGGACACTTCCGGATGTCCAGCACAAAATGTAACAATGATTCCAGTTATATCATCTACAAGCTGGAAGGACGTTGAATATTCCGGTATTACGAAACTGTTGTCCGTTAGTTACATGTGGTTTTCAGCAATGGGATGCATTCTTTGCGTTTTCTTCGGATTGGTATTCAGTCTTGTTATCAATTATTTAGATAAAGGTCCACGTAAATTAGTGAATCCAAAATGTATATCGCCGCCAATCATGACACTACTAAATAAATGGTTTCCCAAACATATTCAACAATGGGTGGATTTGTCTGTACCGGAAGTTGAGAATAGAATTTTACATCAAGCACAAGAGTAGTTGGAAATGCATTTAAATATTGTAAAAAGAAGTGGTTCAGTACAAATAAATTCTGTTTTAACCTGTCAAATACTTCGTCTGTTATCGATAACGACGACAAAAATAATGACAAGCTCTGGGTAATATGGTCCTTTATATGGTAAAAGGCATGTTAAAAAGCGAAGTACAAGATTTGAAATCAATTGATTAAAAATACTTACATCGATGGAAGTAATAGACCCGATAATAATCATTCATATGATTGCCGACTTATAACAGGTTAATTAAATCGTCCAGCAAAAGTACCGGCGTATCGTATCATGGATGGGTCTTATTTGTGGAAATTTTGGAATATTTTCATGGCTCGTAATTTGCATTTGCACAGTGCTAATAACCGTTTATCTGACCAATTTTAGGATGGAATCCTAATATCTAACTCAAAGTTACGAACGAATTAGCTTCCGAACTTTTACTGACGTCGGTAAATGCATTCCATATCAAACACATTCGAAATAAAGCGAACTAATAAAAAGACAATTCTATTAATCACAAACCGTTCTTGATGTGTAAGTGCTCGCAATTGTTGGATATTACTACCAGAAAAAGAAAAACAATTGTTTTGGATGTTCGCTGTTATCAAAAGTATGGTAAAGTATGGTCAAAGACCAAAAGGTGTTATCTTACCAAAATGATAGAAAGATGCTTTACCATAGTCCCTTATGGGAAAACATTTTTTCCCCAAAAATTTATTTAAATTAAAGAAGGGCAAGAAAACCTGGAAAAATGTTCTGCCGAATTTTCATTTAATTCTTTTACTCAAACCCATGAGGTAAAGTCGAGGGTAAAGTTCACGATGGCGAAATTTTACAACAAGTTTTTGAGTAAAATACCTTTGGCAATGGAACAAATGGAAAAACTGGCACTTTTTGGGTGTTTACTGACCTCGGCTACGCTTCGATCGGTAAATTTTACATAAGAAGTTCCACAAAACTCCGACTCTATAAAACTGTAGTTCGACCCATCGTCATGTATGGTTGTGAGACGTGGTCCATGACATCCAAACAAGAGCAGATGCTGAACTGCTTTGAAAGAAGAATTTTAAGATCGATATGTGGACCAGTACATGAAGAAGATGGTTGGAGAAGACGAACGAATATGGAATTGTCCGAAATTTTTGGGAAGAATTTCATCACAGCTGCAGTAAAATCAGCGAGGCTCCGATGGGTGGGGCATGTGGCTAGGATGAATGATGATGACCGAACTGCCAAGAAAGCCATCGACAGGAAATTTGAAGAACGTAGACCGAGAGGGCGACCACGGAAGAGATGGATAGACTATGTGGTCGAAGATACTAGATCATTGGGGGTCGCGGATTGGAGAAGTCTGGCCGAGGACAGGAACGATTGGAGGAAGTTAGTAGAGTCAGTCAAAACCCGATTGGGTTGACAACGGCTGCCAAGTAAGTAAGTATTCTTTCCATGACATCAACGACTTTTGATAGTTGTCGAATCCATTGATTTCTCATTCTATCTCTGAGCGTAATTCCAAGCATACTTCGTTCCATGGCTCTTTGTGCCACTCTTAGTTTATTTTCGGAAGCTTTTGTTAACGTTTCCGCTCCATATGTGAGCACAGGAAGAACATGTATGATTCATGTATGATAGCTGAAAAGCTCAAAAAACGTTAAGTAAGCGGATTGACACAAGGAGTCCGATCAAAAGAGGTAATCGAGTGACTAAAAATATCTTCTAGGACCACCATTTCGTTGTTAATGCGAAACGGTATTTGAAATAGAAAAACATTTTTTCTTAATGCATTCGCAATCGCAGTTTTTATTTAAAAAAAAAATTGTTTACTTAAATGAGTCATTAAACGTATTGTATAGTATACTAAATAAGATGATATCTTATGAAACGGATAAAATCGAATGAAAACAATATTTAAAAAAAAAAAATTCGGCGGAGACGTACAATTCTTAACAAATTAAAATTTGTTTACATTTGGCATAAGTTTTTTGTTTTTAATTAATTTTTTTTTGTGAATTTTTTTTCCTTTTTAAAGTTTCATTTTTTTACATTTTTTTGTACTCTCATCCTCAGTAAGAAAATTAGTAATTTGTTTTTTGTTTTGTTTTTGTTTAATATTTTCTTTCTTTTTTTGCAATTGTTAAATCGTCCAATAATATTCAAAGAAAAAAATCATATTTTTCATTTACGACATTCAATACAAACTACCCACTAAAATTGCAATATTGTTTAGCGTTTGCTGGATTACATTAATGTAAAAGTTGGAAATTGATTTTATATACAAATTATATTTTTTGTAATTTCAATTTGTTGATTTCTTTGTTTTGTTTTGGATATTTTACTTATAAATCTTTTAACAGCTCCTTAAAATGCCCGTTCGTTGAATTGATATTTTTTTCATAGAAAAGGGATTCAATCAATAATGGTGATGGTTGGTAAATATGGGGATCGTTTTTACGGTGTGTGTGTATGTGGTGTCAAATAGGCGAATAACTTTACATTATTGGAATGAAGAAATGATGTTCCAGATTTCAGAGAAGAAGTGACGAATTTCGTGTTTGTTTTTGATGTTGTTTTGTATTCTTACATTCTACGTAAATATGTCCTGGGTGTGTGGCATCAACAACTATTAATATTGTCGTCGATGTTCGTGGACACTGAAATTTGTAAAAAAAAACAATTATTAGAAACTGGATAACAATCCACCAGAGTTTACGAAAAAAAGGCAGACAGATCACTATTCAACACTTTCACAAAAACAATTTGTTGAAGCGTATTAGTATCACAAAAATTTTTTTCCTATAAAAATCGATTAAGGTCAAATGCTGAGTAGAAAATTATTATCTCCGGCAGGTCGACAAACGACAACGTACAGAAATAGTATGTTGTGTTACAAGTATTGTAATGTTGATTTTTTCAGCACTAGACCCAAGTTTTCCTTACGAGCGGAGCGAGTAAGGAAAATTGGGTCGTGTGCTGAAAAAATCAACATTACAATACTTGTAACACATCATGCTTTGTGCCAACCGAGAATTGAAATAGACAAGAGCACAAAAAATCATAATTTTCATTGTAAACTATCACTCTACAAATTTGATCGATCACATTGCTTTGCATTTTCTCAAACGAATGCTGTAACAACTCATACAAATTCCATATCAACACTGCTTTGAGTGTTGTAATATCACATCAAACGGGTGCTGAAATAAGTCACTTTACAACACTAAAATGAGTGCTGAAAAGAGTCGTATTTCAATTCTCGGTGGCACAAATGTCATTTAATTTGTTCGTTTATTTTAAATTCTCATTGAAATGATTGTGTGTGCTCAATTTAAGAAACGAGTTCGATTTTATTGATTTTGTTGCAAGCGGCAGGACAGCTAATTCTGACGAGTATTGTACCGAAACTATTTCAGAAAATGTTCTGAGTGAATTTGGTTACTTGAACAAATTTGGCATTTTTATTTTCCTGATCAATCTGCTGGTTCCGGTTTTACTTTTCCGTTTTTTAAATGAATTAACTGACTATGACAAACCCCGAGGACCAAATATGACGTTTATTAATTTCCGTTACTGCAGCCAGTTTTCTGGATAGATCGTAAACAGGTAAACTTGTCGTGACATTGTTAGAAGTTAAATTATTCGGTGAAAGTTAAAATTATTGAACAAAAAATGGTCAAATGTAATTTTTTGTTTGAAATCGAAAACTAAGTCTTAGACTATAGAGTAGATCGTTTGGAATTTTTGACTGGACAGACAAATAAAAAAACATTTTTTTTTCATATTTACAAACCTAATTGATCGGATTGAGATGATCTTATTCAATTTTTGCTGCAACTGTGAACAATAAGATAAAGGTTTCAATTAGAGAAATTTTTGGTTTTTTGTTTGTTTATTTTTTGTATTTTGTTTTAGAATGTGTTGGCAAAATCGTTTGCCTAATTTATTTATTTCACGAATCACTTGATCAAACTTTAGAAAACAATTTTGAATTCGATCATCTCAATCGTCGTTCAAATAGAATTTTTATATTCACAATTTTGTTGCTGCTTCCACGACGTACGAACTAAACTCTCACCGAACAATGATTGGAATTGTTTCTATTTATCTACTCTCCAAAAATAGACCGATATAAATTAGACCTATCGGATTTCCGGATCAGAAACACTGCCTAGACATATACTATCCGGGCGAATTTGGAATGTTTATGGCCAATCACTTGACAAATGCAACTTGATAAAATGTAGATATTTATGTGTTACACAACTATTTTCACTGATATCCGGATGTTTCATTCATAGAGTATTCCACTCAAAAAGGATAAGGATAAAGCAAGAGGTGATCTTCGTCCACAGTTTCGATATTTCCTTTGATATTTTAGCATGACACACTCACTAACGAATGAACTTTAATGTTACTTCTAATCTCTACTAAAATTTCGTGAGAATCCGAGGATTAGTGAAAAATTGGATTGACATTTATTCGGTCTTTACGAAATGATATTTTTAGTTTTATCGATAGTCAAGTTGAAGGTTCAAACGACCATAAATTCAAGATAAATTCTACCAACATTTTCATAAAATATTTCTGTAAATGACTGATGGAGACAGCACATTTCACTCGATCTCTACCACACAAGCTCGATACACAAAATTTGTTAGAGGGGAAAATTACTTTTTTACTTTAGCTTCTTGAATAAAATAAGTCTGTATGACATTCATGAAACTTATAGGTGACTCTACTTCCAGGCTTAATCATACATTTCAGAAGGAAAAACGTTAAGTACTTTCTGAAATATCTACGTAATTAAAGATGGCAGTCCTCGCATTGATTTATTTTTTACAAGCTAATATGTCGTATAGGTGGTAACCATTCCGCGTAAACACAAAAGTATGAAAGAAGAGTCTCAACGAAACTCCTTTTCGATCTTTCTAAGTTTTATTGTTTTATTCATATAAATCACAGATATCGTTATGCAATTATGAAGAGGACATTATCAACGACACATCACTTTGCACTTTTATTTTTATATTCACTCAAACCAAACAGTAAATGAACCAACAAAAGGAGGCGAAACCATGAAAAATTATTTTAATTTTTGTTATTGTAAAGAGAGTTTGCAGAAAGCAACACACATCGTAGAAAGACAAGAGATTTTTTGTTAATTTTTAAAATCGAAACAACAAAATCACTAGTCTTCCATACAAAATGTGCCATATAAGTCCATAGCCATCCCGAAACATTATTTGTTATTTACGATTTTTTTAAAAGTAATTTTTAGCATTTATGTTAATTACATTCACTTCCGGATTCGGAAAGAAACAAACAGTAAAAAAAAGCTTTTTATTAAATGAAACAAAAATGACCGTAGACGAGAACCAACCAACGGATGAGTTTTTTTTTAGTAAACAGTTATTGTTAGTCGAAACAATTTTTAATTTAAAACTACGAATTATTATACCTCCGTCAAACAAAGAAAGAAACCAAAACAAATTAGTAATTACCTTTGTTGCAACAGATACTGTGCCATTTGAATTTGTTTTGGCGAACCGGTGATTGTAATAATGCGGTCTGTGGATCCCGGTAGTGGTTCATCAATTGTAATGAAAGCGTTCGATTCCATTCGGATGCGACGGATTCGTCCACCGGCCTTACCGATAATAGCTCCGGCCAACTGGATAATTGGAAGATTGTTATTGTAATCGTCGCCATACAAACAAAATCAAGGAAAAGGATCTGGATCACTTACATCTTTGGGAATGGTAACTTGAGTGGTATTCTTATCGTCACCACCAACACCACCACCACCGCCGCCTGAATTGTTACCACCGAAATTTCCACCACCATTGTTTGGGCCCATATTACCACCGCCCATGTTTCCACTCATATTGTTGCCAGGTCCGCCCATTCCACTGTAAATTTCAAAGTGTTGAAATTGTTAATATTTTCTCGGTTTAACGATTTTGTAGAAGTTGAAACAATAATACATTAAGACGACGATGCTTGACAATTTACCTTGGCATTGTCGCTACTTTAAACTAAGATATTCAAATGATCTCACCTGTTAAATCCTCCACCAAGTCCGCCTCCCATATTGTTTCCCATTCCACCATTGTTTCCTAAACTGTTTCCAAGTCCCATGTTGCCTTGGTTGCCGAAACTTCCTCCTCCTCCTCCTCCACCACCACCGCCCATATTTCCATTGCCACTCATATTTCCTCCACCTCCCATGCCTCCACCGCCTCCCATTCCCATATTTCCACCGAAACTGTTTCCAAAACCGTTTCCGCCTCCACCTCCGCCTCCTCCACCAAAGTTATTTCCGCCCATTGGTCCTTGATTCGGTGCCCACGGATCAATAAAATCGCGATCTCTCATTCCACGTGGACCGCCGCCGCCGCCGCCACCACCACCATTATTGTCTCGTCTATCATTGCGTCTGCCACCGTCGCGTCGATCGAAGCCACGATCATCTCCACCTCCGCGGCGATCGAATCGACCACCACCATCTCGGAAATTGCCTCCACCGCCACCACCGCCGCCACCACGTCCACCGTTGTCACCAAATCCACCGTACTTATCGGCAAACAAGTCGTCGTAATTGATGGGATCGTAGTTTTGAACTGGTCCCTTAATTGGTACTTCTTTCACCAAATCAAGTATTTCACGAATGGATTCGACGGCCTGGTCAGCTTTTCCCACGCACTGTACAATACGGTCGGAACTTTGGGGACAGACGTTCGAGAAGACTTTTAAAATACGGCAACCGATTTTCTAAAATGAAATGAGAAGAAGAAATCAGTTTTCAGTGGCTCTATGATAGAATATTCTTTAGTATATCGACAAGAATTTAAATCAGATTCAGATCAGTATGACAGATCGGCCAGTTTAATTTTATAATAACACCAGATCAATTTGATATGTTCCGAACACTGTGGCTCAAATAAATAGGTCAACAGTTTAACATTACTTTTTGTTTCAAAGCAAATAATTTCAAGCAACGAGACACACTATTCATTTCATTGAATGTGCGTCAGTACAATGGTATTCCATAATTATATTTTAATATAAAAAAATGGATTTTTTTTTCGACGCCCAGGTGTTTATTCAAGTCACAGAGTACAATTGTTGGATAACAGAAGATAACATATGGTTCGAAAGTGTTTTGAATCTCTCATCCATGACTGAAAATAGTTACACTGTCTCTTCGTGCATATTATTAGAGCAGAAAATTACTACCATCGCACATTTATTATGCATCATACAATTGGTGTTGTATTAATAACGAGAAAATTTTCCCATTTTTTTTGCCTTTTATTAATAAACATATTCTGATCTGTCCATGGATTGTCATTGCACGTTAAAAAACTGGTAATGTAATTTCTCCCTAACAGCAATAAAAATGACATGTGTTTGTCGAAGAGACATGTAATCAAAATTATAGCAACGAACGTCTTTCGCCACTGGATTGGTTAATACATTATAATTGTTATCTAGTTCCATATTCACGTAAATATCGGTCGAAGTGAATATGGTCACCGGACACGAATCACACGATAATAATTCTATATTATTTATGGTCAACCATTCTCTCTCACTCTCCCTCTCTCCCTATCCCTATTGTATCTCTCTGTGCATATATTTGTTGGTTTTATTGATTTTTTTTATAATAATTCAAAGTTAATTCTTTTCATTTTGAATGGAATATGACCACGTAAACTTGTGTAGCGATTAATATAAAAAAAAGTCCGGTAACCTGCACGTTACTAAGGACAACCAATTAATGTCAACAGAAGCAAAAGAATTTTTTTATTTACTTAACCATTTACTTTGCGGTCTAGGTATTAGTAATAGCCAATCAATATAGAATATCGTATTAGTCAGGGAATTTTAGTGATTATATCTCATTAAATTAACGATGAAATGGATTTTTTTGTTATGTTTTAAATGTTACTTTTGGGAAATTGATGTTTAAAATGTAAAATTTAATAAAATGTTATTTTCACTTACGTCACGGATTTCTTTGATTTTACTGCCACCCTTTCCAATGACACATCCAGCAAGACTTTGGTGAATCAGCATACGGACATCGTACTCGTCTTCCTTCTAGAAATATATAAAAAAGGAATTGGTAAACGAATGGACGATGTTTACTTTGTGTTACCAAATAAGTGAAACATGCAACAAAAAAGACAATCGTTCAATAGAGTGTCAAGTCGGTGGATGCTAATAATCCAAAAATTCCACTCACGGGAACAATTATTACTAATTCAATTTATCTTTTTGTAATACTTCGGAACAAACTTACAAAGTAAAGAATGAGAAGTTTGAAAATTGTATTTCATTAAAAACAGGCTGCAACGTTCCATTCGGAAAATGTAAAAAAAAAGTTTCAATTTCTCGAAAAACATTTAAAAACAAATATATTCAAGACTTTTCCAGGTTGCGTGTTCCCTCTCCGTAATTACATGTTTAAAAATTCATTCTGACCGCGGCGACATTCTGTCTGTTCAATACATTAAATATATTCTGTGTGGTGTACGAAATTGTTTGTTCTTTCGTTTAAAAAAAAATAAAAAAAATAAAATAAAAATGATAGCACTTTCGATTCGAACATTTAATAATGGAAACGAACAATAAAATTATAACTTTTAACCATGTATGTCGTCGACGAGTGGAATATGATGGTTTAAACGAAAGTTTGGTACTTTAAAAAAAGTTAGTTTTTCGATACAGTCCGTCGACTCGACATGTAGAAGTAAAATATTTATTAAAACACCCTGACTTTGAAAATGATAAAATTAAAAAACTGAGGTGGCACAATAAAAAGTGGAGAGGGTTCAATGGGCTCACACATTGTGGAAACATTTCGAATTACAAAGAAGATACAGATGTTGATTTGACAGTGGAGTCGAGATGTACGAAATAAACGGCTAAGATGGTGCATCAACACTATCAAACCTCTTTCGTAGAACTCTAACCGTAAAATAAAATTGACTAGTCTTACCTCGTCGAAATTTTTCAGCATTTCCTCCACGATACTGATGGCATTGTCAAATTCAGCGGACACATGAACAGTGCTGTAAACATTCAAATTAGTAATTAGTTATGTGAAAAATTGTGACCGACAATAAATGCTATTCCTTTCTTCTTTACAAAAAAAAATTCTCATTTTTTTCTCTCTAACAATTTGAGATTGAAAAACAAAAATTAAAAAGAAATCAGAATCGGTTCATAAGAATTTGGCAATTCGGTTTCAAAGACAAGACCTTGATGGATCATTTAGTTAAAATCTTAAACCATAAATCTTATCATATCCTAAGGATTCATTCAACACGTTAAAAAGAGTAATGAAAAATATTTGCAAATTTCGAAACCATTAAAATGAAAAATGAATATAATGTTTAGGTGAAACGACACGTAATGAAGAAAAAATTGAGAAAAAACCACCAAAATCTGATGGCATATCCAACTGTAGAATAAACATTTCCACAGGACAAAAAATACCGCGAAAATTTGGTTTGGACATAATGCAATCGGGACGTTATGATCAACATACACATTGGTTACAATTGTCATGCATAAGAATGTATTATGAGGACGGACATCCAAGGAGCTGTACATTGTCGAGAAAATTCCGTCATTAGTGAAGATAAAGTGTAAAGGAACGTAAAACAATTAAGGTCTGAAGCCTTCAAGAATATTTAGACACACCGGGAATAAGTATTACAACAATGTACGCTTGGTGTTGTTTCCGGCAAAGGACCAAGGTCCAATTTCACATCAGTTACCATTAATAAATGTCTTTACGTTGATTGTATCGATAAATTAGATTCAGGTTAACACAACAACCACTATCCCTTCAGGTTAACTCTTTTTCTTATTATTAGTATCATTGCTTTATCAAATAACTTTATCCACAGTATAAGTTTGAATTAGTATAACTTAGGCCTGATGATTTTAAGCAAGCTATTCATTGGTAGAAAAAGTATTTGATTGAATTTTGTCGGTTTTCTGACGATTCAAGAAGGTGGAATAAATATATTCATATATACCTCTCGCCGTTCAAGTGTTCACGGAAAGTTCATGTAAGTCTTGAAATGCTAATTTATGCAAAAAAAATTAAACGATTTAAAAATCGAAAAGGACATGTGAACCAAGAGAGTTTTGACGAGTGTCGTATGTTCAAAACTAGCAAATGAACGATGTAAAGATTGGAAGGATTCGATCTGCCAAATAGCGCGCCTAAGGTGTCTTGTTTCCACCTTCATCTGATACTGTGGAGTAAAACCTGACTGTTTTCATTTGAAACAATCAGCGCAAAAATGTGTTGACCAATTTCGACGACATCTTCAATCGAATCTCCATTAACCAAATATAAATTAACGAAAATCACCAAGCCTAATTGTTATTTGTTCGTGTTAAATTCACCTCTGCCGTTTTTAATGAATAAAAAAGCAATTTCCCCCGTTAGTTTTTAAATAAAATTTAGCTGGTTAGCCGATCGTCAAAACAAAACAATTAAAAAAATTAAAAATTTTCATATGGAATTTCATTTCTAGAAGTGGTTTTGCTTCTGTAAAATTTATGGAACATCAACCAACCAAAAAGAACATAAAATGGGGAATGGGGGAAAAATAATTAGAACTCAGACAATGAGATAAAAAAAAACGGATCGGACAAGTTACATGGTAAAATATGGGGATAACACAATGAATTGCGAGATGATAACAACGCAATGAACAAACAAAACAAAAAAAATTATAAATAAAATGAGTAAGGAAATCGTATACACAAACAATTCTATCTTTTTTCGGTTAAAATAATTCATTACCCTTTTTACCAACTGAAGAAAACGACTAATTTACCTAAAAGTGCACTTTTTTTTACAAAAACAAATCTTACAGACAAAGGTTTTTTTGTTTAAAATGTAATTTTCTTAAAATTTTTTAATTTTTATTAAAAGACAATAAATAAATTAAGAAATTCTTTACCGTTCGGGGCCTTGGCAATCCTCTACATTAATGGTGGCTTTATACTGCATTATCGTGTTGATGAGATTAGACACGTTGAACAATCAAGGATTTTTTATGGAATCGATGAATAGTTTTTTTTCGGTATTATTGGCACACAAAATTACATTTTATGGTGGTGGACATCGGTAATTCAGATTTCGACAATATTCAAGTAGTTCGTTGTTTTTTTATGTGATCAACAAGTCATTCAGTATTTTTCAGCGAATAACAAATAAGATTCGAGTGATTTGAAAAATTTTACAGAGCAATTGGAATTGATCGCAGATTTGATATTTTAAAAAAAGCACAAAAACAAAATAAAAATAAAAAAACAAAATTGTTCACGAAAATCGGCGGTATTTTCAAAAAAAAATTGATTTTTTTGACGATAAAATTAGGAACAATAACGAGTGTTTTGCAGCCAATTAATGTTTTGTTTCAAGTTTTCGGGTAAAATCACAAAATGAATTCACGTTTGCATCCAAGTTGAACAAATTGAAATTGTCCGTTACAAAGCCACACACCAAAATTATGTGTTGAATTTTTTTTTTGTTTGTTTTTAGATATATTGTTTTGTCATTTCGGTTCAGATTCCAGATTAACAGTGTATGCAGACGGGACACGGGCATAAATATATAGTTTGGTTTTTTATATTTTTTTTTTTTTGGTGAAGGCCAGATAATAACATGGATGTCGTTGATGTGTAGCAGTTATTTTGGGTAATCACAGTCGTTGGATCGGCAGATCAGTTGTTCAGAGGGGCAGGCAATATATATGGGAGGAGAAATGAGAAAATTTCATTGAGTTAAACATTATAAATTTGAAAGCCTTAAAAAATAAGATTAATTTAAAAATATTAAAAAGAAAAAATAAAAAAAAAATCCAAAAAAATAAAGAGCTTAGAATGTATATATAGGGAAAGCCTTGTATATTAATTTTGAAAGCACTTTGGAAAGTTACTTTGGAAAAAATAAAAATTAAAAAGTTTTTTTTCTTTTCATTTTCTATGTGTGTGTAACTTCCTTTTTAATGCTTGGCATGTTTTTTTTTTTTGTTATACTTCTGAAGGAAGGGATATGGCTAATAAAAAATTAAACAAACCTGAGCACGCAAGCGGTTAATGTGCTGTCCACCTTTTCCGATAATAGCTCCGGCAATCTGAAAATTTAATATTATTCAAATTTTAGACGGGTGTAATCGTTATTATGTGTGAGGAATGGGAAATTTCAATCTAATTAGACCGGTGTGGTTGAGTGTTAGGAAATTGTTTCTGACAGTACGTTCATCCCACCGATCATGTAGCGCACGACTTACAATTTCTGAAAGCATGTGTTCAAAGAGCATGGAAGTTAGAACACCAACACGTAATTTAATTGTATTAGGGACTTCTTATAGCATATGAGCAATCGGTTCGAGAATTTCACTAAAAATAGGCTTTGCGAGATCCACAAATTTTTGAATTGGGACATTCAATTATAACTGTTCGAATTTTAAGTGAGTACAACGAGTTTACAACGATGTAATGATCAGCAAATGGTTTTTCAGCTAATAGAATCGCTTCATCTTATGTTGAAAAATGAAAAAGACGTTTTTTGTTAAAGTATACGAATCTACTCAGTTCGTAATTTTCAATTGGAATTGTTCACCGGAACCTAAACTTTTGATACCAAAAATACTTTAAACACTAAATTGTGAAAATTCTTGAGTTACTGTCCTAGACCACCGACGTATATCTGGCGTATAAAACCTTTGCCGAAAATTACGGGGACAGAACCAGTACAAATTAGCGCTGTACTTTAATGGTCAGTTGTTTAGTCAAGCAAAGTACAAGAAAATTAAATTACTTACGCGGCTTGGAATCAACAGTCTGATAGTCTCATCATTTCCACGGAAGCGTTTATTGCCGCGACCGCCGCCATTGTTACCGCCTCCTCCACCTCCTCCAGAACCATTATTTCCTTCATTTTGGTTATCGTCGTCACCATTTTGGTTTTCACGTTTCATGTTATAGCCTGAAAGTAATGAAACAAAAAAAAAATTATTAAATTTTGTGCGAGAAAATATACAAAATAATGTTGTCGCTGATCAATGCATACACACTACACTCTAGTACACAAACATTTGCCAGTGTCTACGATGATTTTTAGATTAGAATAAACACACACTCTCACATTCAGTAATCCTGAGTCTCAGAATTCCCTATCTCCGTCAATCGAATCAACCAAATTAGGATCGAAGGCTGAAGAAGGGGCATTCGGAAATTCTCTGGAAGATAAATGGATTTTCCCTAAAAGAATATGAGACCACAAAATCTCAATAATCAAACTTAGGACGATCGATTACTAATGCGTAAGTCAAATAAATGACCGTTGCTATTAATTCAGCACAAACATCAACCTGTAATTCACACCATAATTATTGGTATTTTAAGACATTGATGACGATTGTTGTGATTATAATAAATCAACTAAACGAATTAAACTCGTTAATAACTTATGAATCGTCCATTTAGCCATCCATTTATTTAATTATTTACTAAATTATGCATCAATCGATGAAAATACATTGAGTGTCTTCCCATTCACAACTTAACAACATAATAATCGCAATTTGAATATTATTTGTATACTAAAAATAAACAAACAAAATCTGCGATGGAAGCTACGGTTAGTTTTTTGTTTGGTTGTTAAGAAGAATTTTTTTTTTTTGATCACAAAAACATCAATCAAAACCGTCTAATTAGTCGTAATGGACTGACTGTTAATGTGTGTTCAGTCTATGGAATAGTAGATTAAGTACCTACTTCCAAGTTTTCTTTTGACGGGTGGGAGGTTAATAGCGATAGCTGAAGTATCACAACAATATCAACGATTTGGAAGCAGTTATGTAATTCATTTCATTTAATTTATTTTCAAAAAAAAAAAAAATATCTTAACAAATGAACAGCGTAGCTTCAGCATGTTTAACAATTCTAAGGAGCTATTCGATGTGCTACAACTAACGATAAACACGATTTGCGATTGGTAGTGCGGAATCCACTCCAGCAGACGAAGGGTCTCCAAATCAGATTTACCTTGACTATAGCAGATGCAAATAAGGTAAAAACTTTCCAATCATTGATTTGACTTGTAAAATTGCAACCTTGGCTTGATTTCGATTCACAACAAGTTTTCCATATAGAAAAATAAAACTTTTGAAGCACGTACGTAATCTACTATTATCATTGGAAGTATAGGTGTGAAAGGAATTCTAAAAGCTCATTCGAAAATGTTGACAATATCGTTTAAAGTTCACCTTGATTTAGTTTCGTTATTGAGTGGGTTTGGTTAAAAAAAAACAAAATTCAATTCTAAACACTGACTGCATCGCTCCATATCTACCATATTTATATACTCAAACAAAAATAGTTGAAAAATAGCAAAAGGATTTTTCAAATTGTATATTCAAATTTGATCTGTATGTCAACAGTGAATGAACGTCTGGGCTGTATGTTAAATATATTGCACTTTTGGTCGCGTCTTCTTCGGTTATATCATTAAATTTATCATTTAACAAACAAAAAACTAGCGGAATATTAATTCCTTATGTCTAGCTCATGATTATTCAATTAGTTTTTCAAATGGCCATGCCATAGTTGGCGCCCACACTCTCATGCCAACTACATCACACCAAAGTTTGAAATTCTGAATTTGTTTTGATGTTTTTTTATAATAAATAATTTTCAGTACAGAAATGGAAACTGAACGAATTCTTTTGTATAAACAACATAAAATATGGGCAAGCCGGTTTTACGATATGTTATGTTTGTTGTTTAATAAAAAGTTACCGTTTTTTTCGTGATTTCTTTTTTTTTCTTTCGGTTTTGAACTTCAGAAACATTCAGCATAAAAATCATTGAACTATCAATAAATTCAAAAATCGATCCGAGCTGTTTAAACAGAATCAGTGGTTGGGTATTGGAGTTAAAATAGGAACAAACAAACATGCGAGGGTGTTTAGCGTAAATATATAAATGGTTATCTCTTGTAACCAGTGTTGGATTACTGTCGCGTATTTCATTTAACCAATTGCGAAAAAGTTATGAATTTAACAAATTTATTGTAATGACTGTGGCAAATAGAAATCTTGTTAACGTAACATTGTTTACACCTCACGGTTGTTCGTTTCTCATGCTGAATGGGTACCTACTTTTTTCCCGATGTATCTTTTTGTTATTTGTAATGTAACGAAAAGTAGGTAACGGTCTGTGTATATATTTGTGTTATTTCTTCACTAATGGAATTCTTTCGTCTTGACGGAATGGTGGAAACAAATTCGATTTTGTCATTTGATTGAAAATAATGATCACATCAGGTGTGGTTGAAAGATACACACTTTTTCGGCTTTTTTAATGGATTCTAGTCTTATTGACAACGTAACATTTCTATAAAACGAAATTTCAGAGAATATTAACCGATTCTACGTTGATTTAATTTTGAAGACTACCAAAGAGTTGGATTTTCGGAAATATTTTTTTTCCCTTTTCCCTCTATTATCAATTAAGTAGCAAGTGCCAATCAGTGCCGGACTGGCCATACTGGGAATTCGGACTCAAAGAGCCTTTTACATTTTTACATGAAAAAAGTGTCGAATTTTATAGACTTTTTCCCAATTTTCCCGAAGAGCCTTTTGGTAGCCAGTCCGGCACTCGATCCAATTGATTAAGGTAGTAGAACAGTATAACAGAAACACTTAGACCTGTCTTTCGGCTAAAGGGTCTACACATTCCGTAAATACATTTTTCAACGAGCATATTTAAATTAGAAAAAAAAAATCACCCGAGGATGAATCAATAACGACTGAGACATCGATGCTTAGCTAAAATTATAGCCCACATTTGTGCGTTTTATATTTTAATTTGGCTGATATCTTTTCATCAAAATCATTTTTGGAAAATGTAAGACGGCAATAACGACTACAAATGGGTTGGTGCTTATTAAAAATTAGATTTGTTCAGTCCTGAGAGAAGCCAACAGTTTACCTAAATTTACATGAACTTTGAACTGGCCAGTGGTCAAACGGCTACAAACAAATCGGTTTTTTATTGCAAGCTAACACATTTGTGGTCGTCGATTACATTTTTCAAAAAGGACTATATGTAAGAAAATATCATCGAAAATAAAATGCAAAACGCACAAATTTAGGCTCCAATTTTAGCCAAGTATCGGATGCCTCAAAAATTTATTCAGAACTGGTAGCATTAAAAATCGTTTGATTTGGAAATTACTTGACCAGTTTACAAGTGTTAATTCTAGTTGATTAATACAGCAAAAATACACACCTGAATCGCCACACTTTTTCACTTTAACCAAACACAAAACATTTTATCAAATTTTTCTATGAAAATTTTCTGTTCATTTTATTTCCACAACGGAAAACAATAAAAATGTCCATGTTAAAGTAATTTGTTATCTACTTAACTAAAGGATATAGAAAACTGATGAAAATTTGTTGTGACACGCCATTTATCAAACACAATAAAATGGGGAAATTTTATGGTGGGGATGGTTGAATAAGGTGATGTACACACAGGTACACTGTTAGGATTTTTTTTTTAAATTTTATTGTCCATTGCGGACAAAAGTAATAACACCCGATATAAAGCCACAAAAGGTAAAATTGCATTCTTTGTTGTACCCCCTTTTTCCGTTATATTGTATCGGAAAGACATTATTTATAATTTAATCAATCGGCCGATGTAAACACTACCCTATTCGCTATTTGCTAGCTTTTATATGAGAGAGACCGGTGGTGGTGGTGTCGTCGTTTACACACATTATAAGGCGTATTATGCATTTCGGAGGAAGAAGAAATAAAAAAAAGCAACGAGCATAATATCAGAAACAACAAAGTATAATTGTTCGATTAAATATTAAATTTAAACTGAAACTTAAAACGCATTTAAATGTAACTTAAGTTGCAAGGAAAAAAAAAACACGTAGGATATAGGTACATTTTAGCAGGGTAGCAATCGTTATTGTCCACGTAAATGTGTCACGTTTGACGGCATTATAGCCATACGGCATACATACCAGAGTGAATTTGAAAATAAGGAGAAATGATTGAAAAATATAATTATTGTGAGCCAATAAAATGAGATCTGTGTTATTATTGAAACACGTATGCACTTAGGAAATTGAAACTTTTTTTTTTATAATACCATACCGCCTCTCTGTGTGCAGGTGTTTCGACTCTCACAGCTTAACCTATTATTTTACTTTTCGCCATTGTATACCCATTTTAACAATCATAAATATGTAGGCTTAGCATCTGTGATTATTATGTGAATATTGTAGAAGCAGTGCTGTTTACAAATGTACATATTAAATAACTTGTCTTTACACAGCACTTGTGAAAAATGAAATAATTTTAATTTTATAGCAATTATACTGAGGTTACGGCTCAAAAGAAATATATTTTTTAGTCTATTTACGGAAGGATTTTTTTACAGTCCTTAATATAATAATTAGATTTTGAAAAAAAGGATGTTAATTTCGCCATAAGTCTACACACCCAACGAATCGACCAAGGTTATTATAACTCCCATTTTTCGCATAGGGTTTACAACTCAATATAAGCATGGTTTGACTATTAAAAATAGCAACCCGGACGTAATGATTGAATGTGTAAGAAGCAGACTCGCCAGATCCAAAAATGCTTTAAAAAACCGCAAAGATCTGGCAATGTTAGAATTAAGCGTTCTTCTCTGCTCCAACTATCCTAAATATGAAATACACAACAAATGTCCTCAGAAACTCTCGTGAAATTTCTCCTTCGTCATGTTTTATGAGATAAATGTGAAACCGTCAAACTCAAACATTTACTACAAACGCAAGAAGTATGAATCTATGCCTTTTGCTTTCTGTTTTAGCCCGAAAACAGACAAGAAATTTTCCGTTGATGGGATCGACAATTATGCTGCGTTATTATGCTTGCGGTGAATATCCGACAAAATTGCTCGTGTGTTTCCGGCATTACTTACTTTTACTGAAAAATACTGAGAAACCGTTTAAAATGATCATTGGTCGTAGTCCAATCAATAACTTTGATTATCCGAAGATCTGCACAGTGAGATAAACTAATTGTTGTCTCATACTTCTGGACCAGTATTCACTCCCGGGTCCAAACAAAATGTTAGAAACCCGGTGTAGCGTCCTACGCTTTTCCCTACTCATTCAAAGTATTAATTGCAAAACGAGGATTTCAAAACCTTTTCTGTATTTGTTTTTCAAAAAAAGCTCCACAACCACATCACGGTGTCGATTTACTAAAGAAATTGATTTATTATTCAAATTTAAAGTTGAATTTTGATTAATCCATCGAATAAGAGACTCGTTTAAAAACGATTTCATTTCGCCACTAATAAATTAGAGCAATGAAAGCACAACCAACCAGAATTTATAGATTTTATCTACAACAAAACGTACACATATATTTAAAGTGGGTGAAGGTAAGGTAATATACGTTTTTTTGTAGAATTGTTATGCTAACAGCTACCGCAAATTGCGAAGTAGCTAATAATTTGTACCAATATTGGCTGTCGTTTATGTGTCCATAGAGACGACTATAAAGAAGCTAATTAACGATAGGAGCTTTATATTTCCCGCAAGTGAATGAAAGTAGTATCAGCGGAAAGTAGGTTTCATATAGTAGATGAATGGTGTTGCAGTAATTTGGCGAAATAAATTGAATTGGTTTTTGGTTTTTAATAAGAATGAGAACTGCTCAATTCGCCCCATTTTAATTACAATTTATAGCCAGTAAAACAAGAGTAGACATCGGTTTTTGTTAATCTAAAGCCAAGTTGTACTCATGTACGATGTACGGTGTAGGCACACAGTTTAGTTCACTAAATTTGTATATGAATGTGTTAACCACAGATTTACACCCTAGAGGTGAGGTGGCAATGTGCCGCCTTTCTTCAAAAATAAAAACCGTACGTTTTCAGGTGTTTTTCATCTTTCATTCACCAGTGAAATGTAATTGTTATTCCCACCATTGCCATCCCTATAGAGTCCCTAGAGTGAAACTCGTTAATGCAACAATAAAAACAAACAAAAGAATTCAAATTAATGAAGCCACAACCAACCGTATACACACTTAACCTCAGGTCTTTTGTTCTATTTCACGGTTATTTTAACTAAATAGTTAAAGAAGATGTATAATTCGCTCTATTAGTGCGATTTAAAGTTGAATTTGCCCTTATGCATACCAATGAATGAGTAATAATGAATGGGGTAGCGAAACAGTGAACAAATACGTAGATTAAGGACGTAATATTTTCGGAAGTGGATGAATGATCCGGTTCAGGTACCTGAAATAGCCGCATGGGATCAAATATCCAATAAGTATTGACCATAAGTTAATGTTTCAAAGAGTTTCATAAACCTTCTGTTAAGAACTTATGAGAGAGTTTGTGGTATACAAATCAACTTTATAATTGGTTTCATAAAATTAAAATTAAAATGGACAGAATACCATCAGTACCGCGGAATTCTGGAGTTAAAAAAAACTCTGTTGAATGTACTTTTGGACTGAATTTTCTCCACACAATTCTTTGGAAAACTTTCCAATCCAAAAGTGTACACAAAGGCTGATTCAGAACCGAACTTTTTTTTATCAAAGAATGTTTTTAACATAAAATTGGCAATAGTGACGTTCTGGAAGGGACTTGACTTAATAATGAATTTTTCTGAACTTCTCTGAATTTTTCAAGTTTTCTATTACTTTGGACAATACCAGTTTCTTCAAGCAAAATCCAGTTGATCAATTGATAATATTTACATTCCAAATATTTTCAGTGTTACATGAAACCGCAATGACGAACTGAATTTTTAAATTTATGAGCAACCAAAACGTTTAATAAAGAAAAAACGTCAGGAATGGATTCGGCTGAAGAGGGGGGGTAGAAATTACAAGTCAATTTAATTATTATGTGAAAATATGTCAGGACAGTCGTTCAACCATATCCGTCATACATTTATACATATCTAGTCGACAATTTTCCATTTACATCGATGATCCAACCACAATATTATGGATATTTCCCCAATTATCTTTATGCTTCTTTGCATGTCCAAACAATACGTTGCCATGGTAAAGGGAAAAAAACCATACACACAAAAGGAAAACTATAATACGGAATGCATGTTTTATTTAGCATTTAACCGTATGTTGAACCACTCTAAACAAAAACATATATATTTTGGTATCTGGATGTAATTTTATCGTGCAACATTGGTCGGTATACAAATAAGAAAGACATTAAATTCTACACGATGACAGAAAAAAAAAACAGATGAAAGTCGAACCGTCTTTTGCGAGACAAGTTCGTTTAACTTTAGAAAATAATCTCTAAAAGTTTAGGTTTAATTTCGATCGTCCCGTGTTTAATCTCTGTGAGTGTCTTAATGACACTACTTGAGCTCCCAACACACCAACCAAATTTTTATTTAGATAAAAAATATTTTTCTGATTGGACAAAACTACAGAACTTAGTTCTAAATGTACAAAGCATTACAATGTATCATGCATCATACATATTCGGTTATTGTTCATATTACTTAGTATGTTCAACCCGGGGAAAAAAAATAATAGACGGTGGTACACATACACACTCATACAACCATCGAAGTTAATGCTTGCATTGCGTGTCGACTCAAAGTCTATGAATTTTTAAAAGAGTTCGATTTTTTTCGTAATAATTTTCTATTCTTTTACGTAAGCTAGTTGCAAATGGACAATATATACCTTTCAGAGTTCACTCAAATATTTCACTTAATTTCATTTATAGCTATTTATGAGTATCATTTTAGAATTGGTTGGTTGGTTTTTTTTTGTCGTATGTGCCCCTGACAAACATACAAGTGTAAATACCTAAACAACCTCCAAATGATCAGCATACAAACTCTGTGAAAAACCGCAGAGCGTAGAGAAAATTTGTTCCGAATCATATGCCTAATGTTGAACACTGACGAAAAAAATTTGAATGAATATGTCAAGCATCCTATTCTTCGAAAATGTAGCTTGGTTTTTATATTAAGGACGGCGCCTTATTACCTGTCATTATTCAATGAATTCTGTGTGAAGCTTAAACGAAGGTTTTAAAACGTTTTTTCATTGGGGCAATTTCTGAAAAATTACCTGTGGCAGGTAACGTTTTTCCAACGATAAATTGTAAGACGAAGTATGATATGAGGCTAAGATATTACACACTTCGAACAAACAAAAGTTCGGACGGTAGAGATATCAAGAAGGTGTGAAATATTGATAATGGCACACGTGAAAAAATATTATCAGCAACAGTTCTATATTACCTGTCTACCACAAATGAAAATTAAAAGAACACTTGCGACAGGTACACAAGAAAGACGAATATGTCCAACTGGTAAGAGGTTTCTTTTTCATCGCTAGATGTTATGAATAGCTGCTTCGCAGAAAAAAGTGGACAGATATGCGATGGGTTAATTAAAATATAAATTAGAAAAATGGAAAGTAATTCAATATGCACAGAAAAGCTCCGATTTCGGATAAGAAAGACAATGGGATTTGAAGAAAGAACGCGAACGTAGAGAGTGTATCGCAGACGGTGTTGGTATATATGTATTGATTTACTTTTTGAACATTGAATGTTCCACACAAACAGATTTGTGTTTATACTACCCTTTTACATCAAAAAGTTATACGATGAAATATTGTACAGAGAGTATCAAACACAATGAGTGAACGCATAAAGTACCACCATTGGAACATATAGCAACTATCGCAAAATCGGATCATTTTAATTAAATGGTAATTTCGGCTTTGAAGTATAGTTGAAATTCGCTGATTGATTTATGAAATTCCATTCTGTTGCTGTTGTGTGTGTGTACATCTATGCACGTACATCGTTTTATTAACTTTGGATCAGTTAAATTGTTAATTCAAGTGGTTTTATGACGTTAGTTAGATCGGATTTCGAATTAGAAGTAAAATATGCTCGTGATTAAAACAGTGATGGTTCAATGTCGGAAACGTTGGAAAATTTTGCCTCGTAGAGCAAAATTTAGTCTCATAATACAATCGACGTGACATTATCAAACATAAATACAAATGCATTTTATGACAGGTTTGACTGATGATACCAATACGCTACAGACTGAAAAACGTCAATTGCTGGTTCTCAGAGTCATGGGCTGATTTTACGTAACAAAAACATTTAGAGAAATTTGGATTTTCGTAATTGTTAAGGATTACCCTTTGGATATTCGACATATTATGTAACATTAACCATTGAATGTCAGTTATTCATCCGAAACAATTTGCAAAAAATTCTCCTAGCTCTGACTGACGCATTAAAATTGTGAATTTCGATTTAGATACCGGATGCAGGAAATAGTTCGTAAAAACGCTTCGGAACCGTTTTGAGGAAGAGGAAAGTCGTAAGGTGTGACACTGTTAAACACACAGAAAATATTTTCACAACTGCATCGTTCGAAAATATACTCACAGTGCCGCCAGATAAGTAAATTTCCACAACTAGGTCAGTATTTCTAATATTCTCCTCCGCATAATCTAACCGGAGATTTCATTAAATAAGAAAATAACAAAAATGTTACATAGCAATGCAATGACTCTGCATAAAAGGCGATCAACTTATTTAATTTTACGATTTTTTTTTCTCGCTTTTTAAATAGCATTACCATACATGGGTTTGTTGTTATGTTTTCACTTGCACCTGTATACCAGCTACATTTTATAAATAAATATAAGCGACATGCAACTCGAGACGTTTTGCTGAAATTCTTTTTATAAAAGTGATCGAATCATAAAAGTATCTGAATTTGATGTACCAGGAGAAATATACAACAACACGGAGCCAACCGTAGAACACGTTTTATCTTTTAGACAAGTTTAAAAGAAGAAGCGAAAAAAGGTTGTAATACAACATTACAATATAAGATACCATAGTAAATTGTTGTTGTTATATATATGAATTGATATGACGCCTTCCATATACACACATATTACATATAGCATCCTCGTTGTGGATAGTGGAATTTATAGGGCAAAGGAAGGAAAATTATAAAAAAATCTTCTTTGCAAGAAAATTCAGTATGGAATGACGAGCGTGTTAAATGTAAACACGAACGGGCGTCAGAAACAGAAGCTTGTTGGTATAAGAACTAAAATAATTGAACATTCGAAATGCTTCGATGTATAGAACCGACAAGCGACCTTTGTAGTATAATTTTTAATAAAAAAAAATAAAATATGGCGTCTGTCAGGGATGAAAAACTATCAACTCTAATTCCCGATTTTTTCGACACCAAACCCCTTCGACCATAGAACTGTCGAAATAAACAACCCGAAATTGATTGATAACAAAAATAATTGGCGCCGAAGACGTTTTAACTAGCAATTGATTGACTTTTTTCTATATGTAACACTACGACCAAGAAAACGAACGATCCAAAATCGAACGACATTTTAATCAAAGTGCAACGATCTCGGCACAGTTCAAAATAATCAGCAATTTCTAATTGATAAGGAAACGAAGCGTTTAAATAAATAAAAAATTCACGAAAACCATTATCTCCAGCCTGAATAGAAGCATCACACCGTACGGATCGGAAAAAACGGGAGGCAGACATTTTCGATTTTTCGATTGAAATTATATTCGGCCGACATAATCATACATTTTGAAATGCAATAATTATACGGTGATTATTTCACACATTTCACCATTCCCACAATGGAAAATATACTCAATCAACTCACGATAATGTTATACATCGATTGGTGATATCAATAATTAATGATTACTTACCTTTCTTTATGAATTTGTTATAACTTTAAAATAAGTTCACTACCGACAGAAAGCACCGACTCTCTTTTAATAATGCTGAGACAAAAAAAAACTCACTGTATCGGTAAAAAATATTGAATCGGTTGGAATGAAAAATGGAGGCGGTAAATGTGTAAGCGGCATAAAAGTGAACGACGAACGACGTAATGGTGGGAATATTCAAAATTTTGGTGAATTTGGCTCAACGTTTCTTTTCGAGGTTAAATTCAATTCCTACTCAAAATGTTTTAAATTTTGTCCGAATCTGAGTGTGAAATATCGCAGGTAATTTTTAGCTCGGCTAAACGGATGTTGCACTAGTTAATTCAAATCTAGTGGAATGATATACAGTTAAACTTTTCGATCCGTTCCGGCTTTGAGTGAACTATTCGTATTAGTTACAATTTATCTGGGGATCGCTTCTATCGAAAGAAATCCTCAACCGAGCCCTAAATTCAGTCATAAAACAGTCGGCTTAAAGTGATTTCGTGAAACGTTTTGAGATAGCGTTGGCTCTTAATTCACTGAAGGGTAACGAGTAATTTCGCGCCGCGCGAGATTACACATATTATAGTGGAATTTCGCGCCCATACATTTTTCACTGGCTAACTTGATTTAGAGAATTTTTACGAGTACCTGGCGATAAATTGGCGGTAGATTCAGTTGAGTATCAGGCACATAAATTTTGGAGATGCGAATTTTATTCTAACATCCTAGAGCTTTGTATCAGGGATACCGGTATCCTTAGAAAGTGTGGATTTTCCTTTTACAAAACGTTAGGATACCGGTATCCCAACTGAGATACACGTATTTTGTATCAAGGATACCGGTATCCCGACATAGAAAGTGTGGATTTTTCTTTTACAAAACGTTAGGATACCGGTATCCCAACTGAGATACACGTATTTTGTATCAAGGATACCGGTATCCCGACATAGAAAGTGTGGATTTTCCTTTTACAAAACGTTACGATACCGGTATCCCAACTGATATACACGTATTTTGTATCAAGGATACCGGTATCCCGACATAGAAAGTGTGGATTTTTCTTTTACAAAACGTTAGGATACCGGTATCCCAACTGAGATACACGTATTTTGTATCAAGGATACCGGTATCCCGACATAGAAAGTGTGGATTTTCCTTTTACAAAACGTTAAGATACCGGTATCCCAACTGAGATACACGTATTATGTATCAAGGATACCGGTATCCCGACATAGAAAGTGTGGATTTTTCTTTTACAAAACGTTAGGATACCGGTATCCCAACTGAGATACACGTATTTTGTATCAAGGATACCGGTATCCCGACATAGAAAGTGTGGATTTTCCTTTTACAAAACGTTAAGATACCGGTATCCCAACTGAGATACACGTATTATGTATCAAGGATACCGGTATCCCGACATAGAAAGTGTGGATTTTTCTTTTACAAAACGTTAGGATACCGGTATCCCAACTGAGATACACGGAATTTGTATCAAGGATACCGGTATCCCGACATAGAAAGTGTGGATTTTCCTTTTACAAAACGTTAAGATACCGGTATCCCAACTGATATACACGTATTTTGTATCAAGGATACCGGTATCCCGACATAGAAAGTGTGGATTTTTCTTTTACAAAACGTTAGGATACCGGTATCCCAACTGATATACACGTATTTTGTATCAAGGATACCGGTATCCCGACATAGAAAGTGTGGATTTTCCTTTTACAAAACGTTAAGATACCGGTATCCCAACTGAGATACACGTATTATGTATCAAGGATACCGGTATCCCGACATAGAAAGTGTGGATTTTCCTTTTACAAAACGTTAGGATACCGGTATCCCAACTGAGATACACGTATTTTGTATCAAGGATACCGGTATCCCGACATAGAAAGTGTGGATTTTTCTTTTACAAAACGTTAGGATACCGGTATCCCAACTGATATACACGTATTTTGTATCAAGGATACCGGTATCCCGACATAGAAAGTGTGGATTTTCCTTTTACAAAACGTTAGGATACCGGTATCCCAACTGAGATACACGTATTTTGTATCAAGGATACCGGTATCCCGACATAGAAAGTGTGGATTTTTCTTTTACAAAACGTTAGGATACCGGTATCCCAACTGAGATACACGTATTTTGTATCAAGGATACCGGTTTCCCGACATAGAAAGTGTGGATTTTTCTTTTACAAAACGTTAGGATACCGGTATCCCAACTGAGATACACGTATTTTGTATCAAGGATACCGGTATCCCGACATAGAAAGTGTGGATTTTCCTTTTACAAAACGTTAAGATACCGGTATCCCAACTGAGATACACGTATTTTGTATCAAGGATACCGGTATCCCGACATAGAAAGTGTGGATTTTTCTTTTACAAAACGTTAGGATACCGGTATCCCAACTGAGATACACATATTTTGCATCAAGGATACCGGTATCCTTACTCAGAAAAAGTGGATTGTCCTTTTACAAAATGTTAGGATGCCTGCATCGCAACTGAGACGTTGCGAGATTCCTACCAGCAAGAAGTTCCTTATGGGCGCGAAATTACACTAATAAAGTAGGAATTTCGCGTGGCGCGAGATTCCTACTTTAATAGTGTAATTTCGCGCCCATACGGCGCGAAATTACTACTAGCCCACTGAAGAGTGTTTTTTACTTGAGCTTCAGGAGATAAATAAATGGCCTGTTAAATTGTGTAGAGGAATATAGGCAATGATCAGTGAGCAACTAGCCCCAACAGAAGTGGACCAATGCTCATGGCCTAGTTTCGTCATTCGTTATATAGATCAATATTTAGGCATCTTTTTAAATCTATTTAATCTAGATGTCGTGATGCTTCGGTAATTAAGAACAGCAAGAACCATTCACTTTACTATAGTAACTCAAGACTCAAGAAAGCACCTTCGTACAATGAACGTCAACACAAAGTATGGTCGAATGTCAAACTTTGTACGGGAACGGAGAACATAACGATTTCATATATATAAACAAACTCACCTCTCATGAGAGGTGAGTTTGTTTATATGACATCGCCATGTCCTCCGGTTTGTATGAATAGACCATACCTGGTTTTTACTTTCGTTGGCTTCGTAAGCATTTTAGCGCCCTTTACCTTTCTCGGAACGAAATATTTAAAATGTTGGCGTTATTTAGTGAAAAATTAGTTTATATTTGTCGGACAAAAATTTCTTTTATATTTAGGCGAACCAAAAACGTCACAGACAGGAATGTGACTATTTGGTGAACCTAAATAGAAAATAGTAGCGTAGCGGTGTCACCACCTGGGTCAAAAATACACCTTTTTGAACATAATATACTATTTTGACTAGCATCTCCTGGAAGGATTATTGCCCTTGTCAACATTTTGCTCTAAGCAACGCATTCCAAGAACTTTGATAACCGAGTCCTTTACTTGCCAGTCCGAGAGATGTACAAAATTTGTCATCTTCACTGTTGATTCACGACGTGTGATTTACGTTGTACAGATCTAAGGATGTTGGTAACATCCTTGGACCTTCACCTCGCAAATCGTGTCAGTCATCACATGCTCTTTGATAATCGAGTCTTTTACTACTTGCCGTCCGAAAGATGTACAAAATTTGTGTCTATCACAAATTATTGTTATCAACCCATGGACAACAAGAATATTTTAGAAAGACTTTGATAATCGAGTCCTTTACTTGTCAAAGTTATTGGAGTGCGTTGCTCTAAAACATCGTCAAGGAAAGGCCATTTGCCAAGCTCGTAAGAGAAACTCTGAAAGTAAAAAGAACGAACATTATGCCTAAACTTTTGAATTTCATTCTCTATACATGTGCCCTTGTATCAGAAGTTGATTTAAACTTTAAAGACTTTTTATACAATTTGCAATACTGGCCTTTAAGAATTATTTTTAGGAAAAAAATCGTCATCGGTTCGATAATTCAATCGATTAATAAAATATCGATTATTTGATTAGAATCGATTATCGATATTTTCAAAAAATCAATAACAATCGAATGTTTTATCAATAATCGATAACTATCGACTGACAATCGACAAACATCGACTAATAATCGTAAAATATCGATTGATATACTCGACAACTATCGACTGATAAATCGATAAATATTGACTGATAAATCGATTATCAGTCGATATTTATCGTTTGCCGATAAAACATTCGTTTGATATTATATCGATTATTTGGAAATTTTATCATTGATTGATGATATTTTTCAGTGAACCGATTATCGATTATTTCTAGGATCGTAGTGTTTGTAGTGGATACATTTGATAAACTGTAAGTTTTACCAAATCCACAAAACAAGAATTTGAGCATAAACATATTTTCTCGGTCGGATATGAAAAATATTATTCGTACCACGGACTAAAAGACATTTTTTAGCTTATTCGATTTCAGACCTCGCCTTCCCGAAGGAAACCCCTCACTCGCTAAAAAAGACTTTTAGTCCTAGGTACGAAATGTACTATTATATATCCCTTCGAATGAAAAGTCCACTTTACAGTAGAGCAAGCGAACTTTCCGACGTTGGACATATAAAACTATTTATATAACTATAAAAATGTGAAGTTTTATCTTCGGTCTTGCTGTAAATAAACGCCAACTCGAACCCACATACCACTTTACAGTTGTACCTACAGTCAGAGGCTGTGGAATTTCACCATGAATTTGCTTTAGCTGATACACACACATAATCAAAACTGTTTATACGTCTTTATACGTTTTTACCACTATCATGTGCGTTCGTGTAGCACCTTCAACCGTATTAACAGTTTCGTATGTGTGGATCAGCTGAAAAACAGCTGAAGCAAATTCATGGTGAAACTTCACTGCCTCTGCCTGTATATAAAATACTATTATACAGTGTTTAAGTAAACGAGATGGAAAATCAACTCGGGGTCTGCTGTCATCGATAATACAAAAGAATGTGACAGCAGACCCCTAGATGGAACAATAGGTTGTCGTTTCGCCATCTCTCTCACTTAAACACTCTAGAGTTCAGAGGTCGAATCTATGTTTTCATGCTTCGGGGCCGAAAATGAGGACAATTTTTCGAATTTTCTCGGGTTTCCGGCCCTCTGCATGAAAACTCACATGTGCACCTGTTTTGGACGATTGATTTAAGGCACTTTCGCTTGTCAATCCGCGAAATTGCCTAAAATCAATCGTCCAAAACAGGTACACAAATGACTATTGGTCGACTATCTTCATCTAATTTAAATTTTTACCTTTGTGCTATCACGCATTTTCGGTGATATTTCCTTCTCCCTTGACGAATACATACATACATAAGATGTAAATTTGTCATGAAAAGCATGGCACAACATGACAAACGTTGACCGTACATTATGTGAGATCATCGTACTATACGACGTACTGCAGCTCATTTCAATAGGATGAATCTTTCAGTTTTTAGGTCTTCTGAAAAACAAATTGCCGGTTTAATCCGAAGTCTTTATCTTAAAAGTTCCATAACTTTAACAAACCACTTCAAGAATTAAGTAGTCGGTCGGCAATTTGACCACGAAACTATCATACCAAGCATATAAATTCTCTGCCATACAAAGGAATTGATGATTAATAGGAAAATTTTAAATTTCTTCCAACTGAAGATCTTTGCGCACTGCGCATCGATGATAAATTTGAGTATTGAAAATTCGCTACGATGAGTTTGTTTTCTCAATCCGGCCGGGGATTGTGCAATACTTCACCAAAATAACAAAGTTTTGCCAAATCCACAGTCGAAGCGAAAATAACATTCGGACATCCGCATATCATTCAATAAATTTATAATGCCGGCCGGCCATTGTTAAACAAAAAAAAAACTCCAAACTTACGTGATTTTGTTGGTAAATTGACAAAGAAGTGTATATCCTTTACCACTTCCATCTGTAATAATTGCCATTCAGCTTCCACTTTTGTCTAACGAAATAACAATGCAATGGATTCAATGGCATTTTACATTATGATGAACGCTTCAATTGGCGCCGTTTTTACCTTTTGTTTGAAATAATTTGAATGGGTTTTGAATGTGAATGGCAGATGCTTGCGCAGATGTTTTTGTTTTCGAATATTCGATTATATTCTCTTCATGCCCATGCCGCTCATCTTTCTTGAATGCGTTTCATGTTTTTTAAGTAAGTACACTGTACACCGCTCGACTGGTGGAATTAAGAATCGAAAAAATTGATTTTCGGATATATATGGGAAATAGTTGTTTACGTATCTCTGGTGGACGGTATATTTTAGACAATTTCACGAGTTGTAGCCCGAACCCCGAATGAAGAGAAGCGAAAGTGTCTAAAGTCAACCGACCACAACAGATGCGTATACAACTAAGAGCCTAAATATCAAGGAAAATTCTAAAATGTATTCCCAAGGCATGAACATGTCATTAGAATTATCATGCACATATAACAATCATGCCACCAGTATAATTATCGAAGCCTTTAAATGTCTTAATCGAAATTCCAGATGTAAATTGTTGCTTCTTCATTAGTTCTAGCCAAGACTGTAGACTTTGGGGAGGTCAAACAGACCGCAATTTTATTAGATATGCGGGAAGACACCACTTCTAAAGATTTTACATATACAGAAATTTATTATATTACATTATCACGGCGACAATAATAATCATGTCTATTTGGGTGACCTCCCCAAAGTTTACAGTCTTGATTTTTACACACATTCTATTATATAAGTCCTCAATAAGTATAACTGATCACTCATTCTTGTCGTCTCTGTTTAAGACACCACATTTTAACAAATAGATACATTTTGTAGAACATACTCATAACAGATTGTTTGAAATGTCAACTTAAAAAAAAAGTTTTTATGATCAACTCAGAAGTATCTTAACCTGTTCTTTCAGAACCTTGGAAAATCCCTCATTGTCTTATTCAAACAATAATTTCGTACAACACGAACAGCACTCTTTTGAAAATTTATATACACGCGCCAAAAATTGAAATACAACGAGGTATGGAACGAATGAATTTTCGCAAATGGAAAATTCAGCTGTTATTAAACACACTATTAATCTACCATCAACATTGTCACGAGAATTGTATACACAGAGCTGTACACCATGAAAAAAGGAATATTAGCGCCGCGAAAATGTATTGTGTTTAAAATATCAAAGCGGTCAAAGTCTTACCAAGCTCGTCGCGCAGATCTCTAGTGCAGTTATAGAAAATATTTGAACCCTTATTTAACTGGACTTTAGTAATTATAATTCAGCATAACACTGCTTCTATCATTAACAACATTGGTATGTCAGACGTCACAAACTTAAATGAATTGTGTATTTTAACACGAAGAAGGCATGACTCTGTCTGTACGAAAGAAATGCAAAATCTATGCCATCAGAATGAAAAATGAAACAAAAAATCTGATATTAGACTGAAATAATGTTTTTTGACAACCTAAAAGGAAAACGATGCACCCGATACACACATTGGATGAAACCCACCCACCAAGTAATGTTTACTTTTTCAGTTCCCTCATATGCACACCTAAATACGGCCCTGTATAGAAGCGGAAAAAAATGCTCTATATGGTCGATATGTCAAACTTGAATCGGGACAATCGAAGCGGTACGACATCTGGCACTTTCAAAATTAAACAAAAGGAAAACACCAACGGCACAAGAGCAGCTGTGTAGATTTTATTCTAAAAATTTCTCTGGCGCAAGGCAGAGGATAAAATTGATTGTAAAATGGAAGTGGATACTGGAGAAGAAGAATTGATGTATGCAACCGAAGTTAGACGTCGGTTATTGGATTTATTCAAGAATATGGTCAACAAAATAACGTAAGTTAACAATTTGAACAAAACAATGGCCAGAAGGATTTGCCGGTTGAAGCATCAAATTCAGTTGTTATTTTCGGTTCGACTGTGGATTTGGCAACACTTTGTTTCTGTAAAGTATTGCACAATCCCCGGCCGTATCGAGGATGACAATATCATCGAATACGAGACGTTTGAACCAATTTTTGAACAGTCTTTTTTTGCGCAATAAATTTTTGAACAAATACCGTTAACTGTACAGAGGGATTCTTCTGGAAAACAGACGACCGAAATCGGACGCATTTTCTATTGGAATTTTTTGTATGTGCCCAGTAAGGTATTCGACCCCTGAAGCTAAAACCACTTCCAAAAAACTCTTCGAAGCTTGTGTGGCTGGTGAGCAAAAACCGAAAACTTGCATTTTTCTTACAAAAATTTTTACAGTTACACGAGCCGTACAGGGTCGTGTGAGGTGTCGTTGGAAAGGTAGTTGGATTTACTTCCGGGGATTTAAAATTAATCCACACTGAGATATGTACAGGTGAAGTTTTTAACGGAATAAAGAATGAAAACTTACACTTTTCTCACAGAAATTTCTCGAGGTACACGAAGCGTACATGGTCGTGTGGGGTGTCATTAGAAAGGTAATTGCATGTACTTTCAGGGAAAATAGCACCTATTGGGAAGCAACTACGACGAATTATGAGAAGTTGAAATGTTTAAGTGCTTATAATGAATCGAAGATGCTACCAAACTTCCGTAAGCTCTACTTTTCTAAGTATATGCAATTACCTTTCTAATGACACTCCACACGACTATGCACGTTTCGTGTACATCGAGAAATTTCTATAAAAAAAGTGTAAGATTTCAGTCTTTACTCCGTTGAAAACTTTAACTGTGCATATCTCGGTGTGGATGAATTTCAAAGTCAATAAGACCCCATTTGCCCCAGAAGTACATGCAATTACCTCTCTAATGACACCCATACGACTCTGTACGGCTTGTGTAACTGGAGAAATTTTTGTAAGAAAAGTTCAAGTTTTCGTTTTTTTATGACCTCTTATACCAGCCACACAAGCTTCGAGGAATTTTTTTGAAAGTGGTTTTGGGTTCTGGGGTCGAATACCTTACTGGGCACATATAACAAATTCCAGGAGAAAATGCGTCCGATTTCGGTCTACTGTTTTTCAGAAGAATCCCTCACAAGTACATTGGATTCAAACAAACGCAATAAAATGAACAACGAAACCTTCACTCTGTTCAGCGCTACGTGAGCGATCATACGATTGTTTAAAAGTAACGGAGCTCTAAAGAGAGTTGGAAAGTGTAACTGCAATTCTTCTTCAATTGAAATTTGCTTCTAGGTCAGCGAATTTCGATGAAATCTTCAAAAAATTTGAGGAAAACGATGCCGTCGTTACGAACGTTGATCAAAATGTCGATACATTCAAAGCGAATTTGTATCGAAATATCAGCGAAAACTTCAAGGATATGTGGCATTTGCAAGAGATCGACCTTCAACTGAATGCACTGAAGTTCTGCAAAGAGAAGTGCAAAAATAACACCACGTCGTGGTGCGTTTAATTGATTAAAACATTTTCAACGGGGTTTTTCAATACAATCATTTTTCAGGCGACCGACCGGACAAACACCGGAAGCTCAAACAAAGTATCTACGGATTCATTACTTGAGAAAGAAAATAGCGTTCGTTGATAATGCGATAGCTGCACAGCATAAAAGTTTTGAAGTAAGTTTCAGTTGGTAAATTTTAGGGTTTTAAGGTTATTACTAATAATGTTGAAAGACCGTCGTCTAAACAGATTCGACAAACTTCATGTCATAGCAAAGCCAAACAGATAGGTTAAAGTTACGACAAATGGAACCGAAAAATGCTAACAGACCTGACAGTGGAATAAGACTGGTTTTCAATTCCGACATATTTACGTCGCGTCGTAGGCGGTATTGTTGAATTTTTTCTGTTGTCTCTCGTTTTTTTAGTCCCAGCGCCGATGGTTTGCCTCTTTTCTAGACGATCTCAGTTGAAGGTTTTATGAATTGGATAGCGGTCAAACCAGATATTAGTGAATTGAGGTAACCCTCTCCTGTTCCGGGATTGAAATTTCATTGACGATCAACAAAAGTTAATTTCAGAAATGCAAATGATACTGCCTGTTGTCTTTCATATTGCAGATCGATCTGTTGATTCACCCCTATGACTTTCTTTTATTTCTAGTAAATTTTCTCTTTCCCTCTGAAACTTCGGACAATTTTTTATCAATTTTTCTTTCATCAATGGCAATGGAAGACCAAAAAGGGCAAGGTTAATTTTAATGTTTTCATGCGAAGGCGTAACACTCGATGCATTACATCTTTCTGTTCTGTATCTATCGATATTTTGCATCAAAATTTTTGCTCCTTTACTATCAACGTTATAGAAATCTGTTGTTTTATCTTAGAATACGATATCGAAAAGACGTTTTTTATCGACTGAAACAGAGGACGTCAGTGAAATTTAGACATGAAATTTATTCAGCTTTTTTATTCGGGTGAAGCTGTTACACGCACGTAGAAGTGGTACAACCGTCTTAGTATTTTTGTATGAGTAGATCAGTTGAAAAACAATCTCTCATTTCTCGAATTTTCTTACATTTATCCAAAAACATTTTTTTGGTAAATTGAGGAAAATATGTGAATATGGGATAGTGTTGTCCCCTGTTCGACAATTACACTGAAATTATTGGTGCTTCAAATCAAAATTAGTTAGTTAGTTAGTACTTAAGTATAGTTTCCACTTAAAAAGAGCACTCCGTTTAGCCTCCGTCTACATGACAGTTGTAAAATAGAACAAAAGAACTGTCACGCAAACGGAGTGGAAATTGAATTTATTTCAATTTTTTACTCCGTTTACGTGACAGTTCCTTTGTTCTATTTTACAACTGTCATGTAAACGGAGGCTAAACGGAGTGCTCTTTTTAAGTGGAAACTATACTTTAGTGTATGTCGAAAAGGTGAAATACGAACCGTTCTTTTTGCTGGCTCTGTCGACCAGTGAAATGAATCTATAATTAAGGAAAAACAGCTTTCGACATTACATTTTACCTTTTCTTTCTATTTTCAGAATTTAAGCAGCGAAGTCTTAACAAAACGAAGTCGTATAGGTGCACTCATCCAGAGGCGTACTATTCTTGAAGGAGAAATGAACATGAGGATGGAAATGATCGATAAAAATACTGCCCTCGAATCTAGTAATCAAAAAGATCATAGTTGATAAATGCAGATGCGATTGTCTCGGAAATTATGATTTAAATAAAATCTTGTGATAAAACTGCTGCTCAATTTAATTATTTTCTTGACGGCTGTCGCTGCTCAAGGAATTTTAAATTTATTAAGGGACTTCGTTTTGAGGAAGTCAATAAAGGATCACCATTCGTGGTACATGGTTGGCCAATTGGTTGAAAGAGACTTCCTTTTTAAGGACTTTTATTGGATATGTTGATGATATAATTGTGATGTAGAGTTTGATTGCTTGTAGATTTAGTAAATTGCCCCTTACAATAGTTACAGCGACTAGCTAAGATTTTATGAACGAATACGATTGAGTGAGTACATGTAATAGTTACATGAAAACAGGTTGCTTGACCCAAACTTCGATAACTAATCATATCACTTGTTATACTGATGGGCCTCCTCACACCTCTCCCTGTGCTAGCTTTAAATAGAAAAGTAAGGACGTGTCTTGCAGACACATATTCGTTCAAAATAAATTTCCATCGTTAACGAAGCTATGGACGAACTAACTAGATAGGGTTCAAGTATTTCAATCGATAATTTTTGTAATTCCAGTTACGCTTTCAACTCTAAAATACATTGTCGTTGCCTGGAATTTTCCAAATAACTCCAAATACCCCAAAAGAACTAACAAAGTGATATCCTTGCCGCTGTCGAAGGTTTTGAAAGTGTCGACAATAAGTTTGCCACGAATTTAAACGAACCAATAGTAACTCATCTAATTTTGCACACGACTTATCTACGATGAATGAGAGACAGAGATGGAATAAATATTATCTGTCGAATCATAACGACTGAGTGGCTTTGAGTGCAAAAATTTCCACACGACACCAATAAAAATTATTGTATCAATTATTTCATTAAATAGCTTGTTCAATTGAACAATTTATTTACTTCTTATTGGTGACTATCTTAAGATGCGTTGATGAATATATGACGATACATACAATCATGAGTGCTACGAAATATTGAAAATTTTCTGTATTAAATCATTTGAGGTTTCGTCGCTGATTGTGTAATTTAGATAATTTTTCATTTGCTGAGTGCCTGTGCCCTATAATATCATCGCTGAAAATATGGACGTAAAATAGTCGAGAAATTTACTGAAGAATGTTCTTTAAAATGAGGACAGCGAGGACCCGATTTACGAATGAACCCCACTTAATGAACCTTGAAGCATGAACCATCGTGGTTCAGAATTGATACCTTAGAAAATTTCTTATAATATTTGTCTTTACGATCCGATATTTGATTTTTGAAGCTCTTATTTCTTTCGAAAATTTATTAAATTCAAGAAGTCTTTTTAATCTTCTTTTAGTACACCTGTCCTTCTTGTTTTCCACAAAAGGATCTTCAAATTTTTCAAGCGACTTTTACAAGGCTGTGATAGCCTTGAAATTCTGGTCAGTCCAGGAAAATAAACCCTGGTTTGGGCACTGGGTCAGCGTCGCCAGCATCTTCTACTTTATTATGCCATGTACTGATTTTTACTTTACTTTACTCTTCTACATTTAAAGCTATCTAAAGCTATTCCAACCAACCGCTCCGTAAAAATAAAAGCTAAATAAAAAGCTAAATTCTGGTTATTGTTATTAACGTAAGAGTCGATACTTCGTACCGATCTAATAAATTTGTCTGTCCAAATAGTTATACTAGGCTTCACTCTCAGAGACATTGAATAATGTTTTTCCGCCACTCTTATCTACGGAGGATTTCTTACGCCTTATTTACATTCAGTATAAGTATAAGTATAAGTAAGAACCACTTGGTGGCTGAGTAGAAATGTCTCCGACTTCTTCGGATTAAATACAGTTAAGTGAAGCATCACATATTTCAACCACATTTATAATAGCAGATAAGGTTATCAGAACCAATTAAGACCTTCAGTAGCTGTATAGAAAAGCGATCGATATGAAGGTATATAAATGTTACACTTAATCCACAATCACTTTGTAGACAGCTGACAACGGACCTAGAGACCGACAACACATACGTTTTCAACGTACTCACTCGAATTCACTCACGATGGACACAAAAATGTTTTTGCTGATTTGTACCATTGTTGTTGGCGCTATGGGCCATACAGTGATGGACCTGGATCCTGATTTTAATGTCATGTTTCATATGGCCTCTGATGATACCATCGAAATACAAGTGATAGCAAAGACAACGGGATGGGTTGGATTCGGCTTCAGTAATACCCACAGTTTTAGTAACGCCGATATGGTCATTGGAGGTATTAATGATGCAAATAATGAGATTTATCACCAAGTAAGTACCGCTATTCAGATATGATCGGAATTATTGACGAAATTTTATTGTTTTGATCTTAGGACTATTGGTCAACCAGTGGTGACGTGGTCCCAACATTAGATACTATTCAGAATTGGCGGAGATATGATACGGAATGCAGACAAAATGGCACACATACTACTATGTACTATTCCAGACTACTGAACACAGGAGACACGGCCCAAGATCTGATAATTCCGGTATGCACCGAATCACATCGTAATAATGTTGTTCGTACTAAAATTTTCCATAATTTTTCAATCTGTAGAATAGTAATGTATATTTGGTGTGGGCATACGGTGCCACGGATGCACTGGGAACTGCCGCTAGACAAGAAATTTATCACCATGAAATAAATTTCATTAGTTCTGGAAGTCACGGTGGATCATCTGCTATACATGGATCTATTGCAATTATTCTTTTGTGTGTTGGATTTTATGTGTTTCAGTTCTGTGATTTCATGTGAATGTTTCTTTTAAGTTTTAAGTGACGTAAATAGTGGAAACAAATATAGAAAATAATTTTCATATTGAATTTGGTTTTCAATACATAAAATCCTTAAATTGCTGGATGCCATAAATCGGCAAATTTCCATTTCCTAGTAGTTAGTCAAAATTGTGTTACGTGGCTGAAGGAAATTAAATGGTGGCAAATTAGGAACTACTGACGTAGGAAAAACTAAGAAATTTTTTTGAATAGAACAACCTAGTTGGATGAAACTTGTTGTAAAGTGGTGAGGGTAATTTTTGTCGGGCGAGTAGATTTTACGATAAATGTTACGTATTGTATCATCATGCCTGACCCAAGTTGCCCATTTCTTCATATTTCCACAATCTGTGAAATCAAATTCAACATATAACCCAACTGCATCCAAAAAACAGATGTCTTATCTAATTTGAATATCAGGGACTTTGAATCCGTATCTTTTAACATATGCGATTCTGATTTGGTCAGTTGTTACTACACACATAGTATTTTCACCCCAGTAAAAAAAGGAAAACCGAAAACTGTTTGCCATATTTCAACTGTTTAACGTAGAGCACAAAAAAATGAGAAGTTGTGTGTAGAGTTGGCAGAAAATGTGGCAAATGCTTTCTTGTTCTTTACTTTTTAATAAAACTTAATACACAGCTGATGCTCTCACAGATATTGATTCGCTCATGCGATATCAAACAATGCATACAACCAGCACATGAGTACCTTAATGCAACATAATCTCTACGTTACAGTGCATAGTGATATATGTATATGTATACTGTACTTACATTTCCATACTATGATTTTTGATAGCAAACTTCTTAATCTCTTACTACATGTATATACACACGGATTTAACGAAATATTATCTTTTGTATGGAATGACACAATGCTCTCTGTTTTCCTGCATATATATATGTAACGAACATTGGAGCGCATGGGAAATTCCTTTTCAAAACTGAAACAAATAAAATAAAGAAAAAGGAACTAATACACACACAAAAAAGAAAATGCTTTTGGGATTATGATTATCTCTTTCATTTTAGTCAACATTGTTAAAACTGATTGCAAAAGCTTAAAGTTTTCTGCTTGTTCCATTAATGAGACGATATATTCGTAGGATGAGCGTAAAGTTTACATTCAAATAATAAAAGTAGGATGTTACAACAGTGAACTATGAGCTGTTATTTACGCTACTTAATTCTAGCACCCCTGGGAGAAAGAAAAATGATTGACGGATTTTTAGAACGTTTATTGAAGTTGTCCACTCAAAAGGAAAGCTTTGCATTTTTTATATTTCCAATCAAGCATTAAGTTGGGGTAGTAATTTTTTTTAGACTAGTACGAGGCAACAGGGCTTAGTGGGTTCTCTTTAACGTTTGAAATAATGTAGTGAAAATGTTTATGTCATTGACTAAAATAAAGTGATGATCCAGCTTTTAAGGACTAAATTCTTCTCAATCTTGCTCTAGGTTATTATTTAGTATAATGAGGTTTGAACAGTATTATACCGAATCTATTACTTCCTTGCGTGAAAGTATTTTCAAAAGATTGATACGACATCTTTTACTTCACTAGGTTTGACATATCGCTATATAAAAAGGCATTCGCCAAAGCACCAAGCAGGGTAATAGAAAAAAATAAAGTAGGTAATTTTGGCAGTGTCAAATGTCATTTTTATTTTATAAGATTTTTACACTCTTAAAAATGCGGTAAGAGCCAAGATATATTCGAAAAATAGGCACGAACGTTCTTTCAATGAAAATATGATCACTGAAATGTACATTATTTTAACAAATAATCTAACATCACGTTAGCAGTCTGCATACAAATAACTAAATTACGTAACTGAATATAAATTCTTTAATAAAAGTTAAATGAAAACCCTTCGCAGTAACCACTTTTTCGTTTTCAAATTTGCCTCCAATGCGGCATCTCACGGCGACTCCTGTCTAATATAATGTAAATGGCAACTCGTACTAAAAACTACTCTATTTGACACCAAAAAATCTCTATTACCCTGCTAGGTGCTTTGCATTCGCCAATGTTCATTCCTAACTTTTGTCTTCGCTGTCGTAATTAGATGAAGTAGCAGTCTGGAGTTAGATAATCTAGCTACGTGTGAGCTGAATGTCTTCCTTGAACGATTGTTATCACTCTATACTTCTCATAAGTATATAAAACGGTTATATTTTAGACGTACGATTCTCTCTGATTGTTTAAAGCAACTAAAACGATTCACACTTTATGTATCCAATCCCGTAGAACCTCTATCTCTATATAGAATGAATAGTTGAATATAAAAATGTACACAGCAATGGAATGAAGTGTGTACGATAAGATCTTTAATCTGATGATAGACGAGTAAAATTGAAATGTCAAGTTATATTCATCATGAAAGTGATGTAGTGAATGGTGAAAGTCAATTAGAAGGGGTGCAAAATCAGCTTCATTAAAACTATGAAAAGATCCAGAAGAAAAATTCTTTATGCGCTGGAATCGTTTTCAGATAACCTTTATAGTTATCGAATCTGTTACCAATTTTGAGCTAAATATTTTATATCAATTTACAGGAAATCTTTTACTTCAATTGTTTATCATACATTTTACCGTCTTATAAGACAACATTATCCAGATCAAGTCATTTATATTTGTCGATACGCGTCGATAACAAATGTAATAGCAGTCGAGGATTGTTACAATTGAGTCCTCGTCTCTTGACTCGGGTTGGTAAGTTAAGTTGTCCCATTAAAAAAATGTTAGTCATAGATTCTGTTCATTTTCATAGGATTTTACTAAACAGCCTTCTGACCATCTGTGATTACATCCCCATAGTCATAGAATAAGCTTCCAACGATATTTACATTTAGCTTAAATAAATAAAACACGAACATAAATCTACCACCAAAAATTTGATGTCAGTTGCAATGATTCATCTCGTGGGAAACAACCAGCAAACACAAAAGCCCATTCAACAATATTCACTTTCCAGTGATATAAATTGCTCCTATTATTCCATGTTAATGGCATGACCTCGGAAAAACAAAATTAAATAACATTGCTCGCAAATAAATTATAAAAGTATGTTAAGTGTGTGTACAACGATAATTATTTCAAATTATTTGTTGACTATGCCCTTTTGTTAGCGGTCCTATCGAAGCGCTAACATCCCAATGATATTTATTGAAACCACAGAGCTATAGGAAGATTCTGGTCCGGAGTATAAAAGTGATTATAGTTGGCAAAACTTCCATAAATCAGTGACACAGTGGGGTATGGGCTACTTGCGTGTCTATGTCTATATAAACGTTTATGGGCAAAGCGTCCTTTTAAATAATTTCTTTTAAAAAAAGTGTGTTTTAGAAAGCTCGTTTTGCTTTTATGTCGTTGGCTGTAATTTTTTTCTCATTACAGAAGGCAGTACTTTTTAATTGAGTTGGTAAATGTTACCTTTATATAAAGATGAATTGCAGTAATGTGTATAACATGGGTTTAAAACATTTTTCTTTCTGGTATCATGCTCGTTTGCAAACAGTAAGTATTCGTAATTGTATTAAATTAAATTGTAACATTAACTGGAGCACAAAGTAGGAAGGCAGATGTATTTAGTTTTTCCGAGCGAATGCATGAGCTACAACGATGATACTTCCTTTTCAGAATATAGAATCAGATACTTTTGCTTTGACAAAATATTTGTTTCTCAATTTTCATTCTTGATAAAAATCAAAAATTTCTGAGAAAATACCATTTCTTTGCGTTTGCATTAACATTGCCTTAATCACGTAAAGCACAGTACGTACGTGGTTCCAAATTTTTATTTTGACAAGTGTGAATACCGCCCTTTCCTTTAAATCGGGCTATAACGTTCCACTTGTCAACAAAAAAAAATTGAGGCACAGACGTAATGTACTAATGCTCATTACATAACGATATGCGTTCTTCCTCGGCATCTAACTTAACCTGTAACCAGAAATAACTAAGTCTCTTTCCCCGAAAGTATGGAAATCGTTCATAGTGAGTCTATGCTTTGCCCTTTCAGGAATTTATCCTGTTCATATTTATAAAACCACCACCTTTCCAACCTTAACCACATGACAATTAAAACATTATTTTCATGTGCCATTACTCTTCCTGTTAGTTTCTGTAATAATCTAACAATGTGTAAAGTTGTTATGTAAAGTTGTCGTATAATTAGTAAACGCTTGTTTCAATTAAGTTTCCAACAATGAATTTCACAATAGGGGTTGGTGAGACATAATTTTTGTCAGTGAAACATACACATGAGTAAATTGCTTTTGGGATTTCGATAATAAAGTATGCAAGTTTATTATAATCATAAATTCTTTGAAAAGTTTCGGTTCGCTTGTAGAATATGTTGTGTCGCCAAAGCGATGTGTGAAGGAATGAAATTAAAAATTGTAATAAAAACACTTGTAAAATAAAATGAAACGATAAGAACAGCTTTCACATTTTCTTACACCAGGTCCCTTCGGTCCGGCAAATGAGTTTAATATACGACAAACGAAAAATATAATTTCCTTCGCTTCGCAAATTGTTTATACAACTTATGCGTTGTTGTATATTTATATTTGCAAAATGTATGTTTCAACCTACGTTGTTTAAATTGAGGTAAGAAGCTTACGTTAAGTAAATGGGTTTATTTGGAAGCACAACAGGCCCATCTGAGGCTGAGGTGCAGGTTAAATTCCACCCACTTATTCTATTATTCTATCTAAATGGGTTCATTCATAATCTTTGACAGTGGCTTTCACACCACTCACCTTTTTAGTTCCTAGTATACGAATTGTATTTTGGACTTAGTGAATTATTTTCTAGACTTTAAGGAATTCTACTGAACTTTGTCATAGTAGAAAAGGAATGATGAACGGTCTACTAGTTTTGTTTCACAAATTTATTTTCATAGCCAACGAAATGCATACATAACATTTACTCTAAAATAATCTTAGAAGCGATGTGAAAAATTTAGTCCACCACCATAATTCGGTCTGCTTCGTCCACCCGGTCCGCCAAAGTGTTGATTATAGTTAGCTGTCCCATCCAATTGGGATCGACCATTCGGACTTCTCCACAAATTCACATTTCCTTGAGCATTCAAATTCGTGCCAAAATGTCTCGCGTGATTTGCATCAACGGATGCTCCTCCACGTGGTCCTTGATAATTTAAACCACCACCGATCTCTGTCGGTCCATTTGGCTTCCAATTCTTACTAATCTGACCATGTCCATCGAGCCGGTGACCGTTTTGATTCAATAAAGTCTGCGATGCTCCAAGGGTCCCGCGAATTCCTCCTTGTTCGTTTGGTTTTATACTACCGTTTAAGACTTGACGAACTTGTCTGCTATGTGGTGGATTCAAATTATTTTCGCTATAATCTACTGGTGGAATACTCCAGCTATAGCAACTACTTATTACACTGAGCAAAAATGTAAGAAATACGATCGAAGAATGCATTTTGCACAATAAATTATTAAGTCTATCAAGTGTTTTGTGTTGAAAGATTGGTTAACTTCTGAATGACAAGAGTTTCGCTTTCCTTTATATATACGATACTCATTTCATCAGAAAAATCCCCTACATTTTCTGTCTTCTTTTCATTCTTTGATTAAAGAATTTCGATGTGTAAAACAAGGATGATTCATGTATGATGTTAGGCGTTTTAACCTATATAGCGACTCTGTCTCAATTCTTTCTTTGTGTAATAATTATCTATTATACCAATAATATACATTGCTCGTGTGTTGCGTCTCAAACAGAAAAAACAGCTGAGGGGATTCACAAAGAATTTGTTTTTTAAGAAACATTTCGAAAGTTTTTTTTAGTTAATGGTTAGAGTTGAAAGTTCAAACTTTCGTCGGTTTCGAATGTAGATAATGCGTGCATTACCTTCTTAATAATATGACGTAATATGACGTAATATGATGTGAAGACCTCAGAGGTACTTTTAGAAGATACCATCCATTGGAAGATCGTTTAAGTAATAAGAAACCTTTTGTGGATGATCAAAGATCGTTTGAGTAGTAAAAGTAGCATAACATAATAGTATTTTTCGTACCAAGACAGGAAATGACGATTTTTTCAGCACCAGTCCTAAGTTTTCCTTACGAGCGAAGCGAGTAAGGAAAATTAGGACGTGTGCTGAAAAAATCCATTTCCTGTCGAGGTACGAACAGCATTTTGTGCATCGGACAACTGAAATAGACAAAACACATCAATTAATTTGAAAACATACACACTTCACATTCTCCATATTAAATTTAATCAATCGTATAGTCAGTCATAGACAAATTCATGTAATTCTTTTCCCGCACTATAAATCGTAAAGAAATGAAGTTTTTTCCCGCACGATATATAGTTCGGGAAAAACTGACATTTATTAATGAAAAATCATGGCAAAATAGGTCGTATTTCAGTTGTCGGATGCACAAAGTATTTTTGGTATGAGTACTATTAAGTTATTATTATATAAGAAGGAAAAGAACTATGAAAACCTGATTCCGATGTGAGGAAGACGATTGATTCAATTACAATAGAAGTAACAGATTTAATGAACAGCTAATCAAATTTTTCGATTTTTTTTATTTTCAAACAGTGTTTACGATCAATTGGGTCACGGATTGAACCGCTCCAACCTGGTTTATTTTACTCTGTGAAACGTTTATACCTATGTGCATTGCGTTTAAAAGTATCTCAACTTAAGATTATCAAGATGATCGTTGCAAATATGAAAAAAATGGTTAAAAGCAGCGTACACGTATACAATTATTTCGAAGAAACCAGTGCAATTTCTTAGTTACTTGGCTACTTCTTGTGTTCAAACGAAAGAAGTAATAGATTCACAGCATATCTAACCCAATTGATACGACCGCGACCTATCAAAATTCCAATAATATTTTTTCCAACAATTAAATTCTTCTTCCTTTGTTCGGAGAAATCGTGTGCCCCTGTTTTAATGATATAAAATTTTGGTTACGCTCAGATATCAATATTTTAACCAAAATCTCAAAATCTTCCGAATTCGACATCAATGGTACAATGAAGTGCTTTGGTTGCATCGTCAATCAATATTAAAGACAAATTCCATTTTTTTAGATGAATTTAAAGAAATTTGTTTCGCTCGAAAATTCATGAAGTCATTACAGTTTTCAAATCAACATAATTCATCGCTGACATCGCTGACCTAAAACAACATAATTTAAATATTTGATAATTTTCTCATTTTCTTACAAAGTTGTTACGTTTGTGCGATGTGCCATGGTATTATCCAAAAATATACATATTTTCATGTGAAAACCGAGAATTTTCATTTACCCATATAATTTCCATGCTTCAGCATCCAAGCTACACATCATCCGCACGGATATATATACTCCGGGCGGTTACATTCACAATATTATACATATATATTCGGTGTAGCTAAGCATGCGTTTCACATTTCGTATAACCCCCCATTTATACATTCGGAATTTTTAGAAGCAGCACTACTCATTTCCATTTCGAGATAACAAAGTGAGATAATCGTTTCACACCAGATTGTAAAAGTTTTCATTTCCACATAATATAGCACTCAACGTTGTGTATTATATTTTATATTCCATATTACAATATCATCCTATGCATATACAATGTTAGCGGCTTGTTGTTGTACAATTTCAAAGTGTCGAGCCAACAATGTAAGGAAAATTGCTAAATTTGATTAGTCGCTTTCAGGCAAATTGAATCAATTTGAAAGGCATATCTATCTATATCTGAACGGCTTTACTTTTCGCAATAGACACTACTATTCGTTCGTCTCATTGGATTCATTAAAGTATTTAAAATATTTGCCGAAGTTACACTTAAACATTAAAGCTCGTAAAGCGATTATAACGACATCATATATGTCTGCATGACTTACACGTAAGGCATGTGTGTGATATTACTGAGAGACAAGGCTTCCACCCATTCTTTCCCTGATCGATGTTATTTACATAGAAAAAGCGTTACAGAAACGTAAACAATTCGGAAATCCATTTCGAAATTATTACTTTTGCCATTCATATCCGGATATCTTCAGCTTTAGCACGTGTCTGGATTTAATATTTCTCTCCATCCAATATTTGTAAAAACAACAGAAAATTTATCTCAATATGAAGGGTCTCATATATACCAATTGGATGTACACAAAATTATTATTTTTATTTGTTCATGAATACGTATAGCTCGTCATGTTGAACATTTTATCCGATATTTTATTGCATGCAAACTGCTATGGACTGAATACATTTTTCCATCAAAGTAAATATGATTGCCTATAGGAATATGTCTGTTGAAAGCTATTTTGGAGGCATATCGGTCTAACCGCCGTGATATACTGAAACTGAAAATGTTTGTGAGTATCTTTCTAAGACGCATTGGTTATTAGAATTATTGTGCCAATTGTATTAATTTCGAATTTAATCATAATTTGACGTCTTTTTCGCCTTGATCAATGATCTAATCGATTTTGTTTAATATCTAAGTTTGTAGATGAGTAAAATTATTAAACTGTCATCTGTTATCGATAACGACGATAAAAATAATGACACGCTCTGGGTAATATGGTCCTTGTAAAATACATGTTTAAAAAAATGAAGTACGAGATTTCAAATCAACCGATTAAGAATACTTTGATCGATGGAAGTAATAGACCCGATAATAATACTGGTCATATGATTGCCGCCTGTAACAGGTTACGTATTGAGAGTTATTGAGGGTTATCTGCATTGTGTTTAGGGAAATACAGGTACTGTAACTTAAAAATTGGGATAAAATGCAATGATTAGGCTCACTCAGAAATAACGTCCAACTTTTCCTAGTTTTTTGACTTCCTTCCCAAACGCAATCCAAGTTTTCATGTCAGACAGCTTGTCATTGGTAGTAAGATCATGTTCTCCAATGACCTTTTATGTTTGCATTTGCTGAGGTCTTGCTATCAACGCAAAGCTTTGTGAAAAAGTTGCGAATCAGAAACCTTTTCCTAAAGAGATTTCAAGTACTACAATGATACTAAATGGGATGTTGTTAGTCCTTGTCCTTGCAGAGTTGAATACATTTATTGTGCATTTTACAGTAGTATGAAATACTCTACTAGTCATACTCGTTCGTTATGAGTTTTCTACATAATTGCTTGCACAAAATATCTATTATTCTAAAGCAAGCAAAAATGACTTATGACCTCATTCAAAAATGCAAAATAAACAATATAATATGCGCAATAAACACAGCGTCACTCAATTACGACCATAATTCGGACCGAAATTCTAAATTTTTTGATTGCTTGTAAATGTCAAATAGTAAAGATTAAATCATCTCACTCGTAGAAGTGTTTTTGCATTACTATAAATTGATGCAAGCACCGACTCTTCCAGTCAGTGTTCATTTCAGGTCCAACCAATAAAAACTAATCAAATCAAAATGAATTCACGTTTTTCGTTTGTATGGTGCAGTGTTTTGATATTTTGCTTAAGTGTATCGGCTACCGAAGATAACGGAACGGAAGCCGAAAACAACAAAGCCCTTCATGAGTGTTTGGGACAATATTTCAAAAGTAAAGGGAAATTAGATTACGACGTTCCTGCAAACAAGGAATCGTCTTTGTGCCTTTCTACTGTTTCTCGCCTTAGTCAATCGTACCGAGATGAATTCGGAGTAAAAGTGAGAGCCCAAAATCCCAGCGAAGCAGATTGTGTTATGCAGGAGTTCGATGAAACTGAATTAGCGGATCTCATTTTAACAGTGGGATTCTATCAGACCGGCGATTCGTTGACTGAAAGTGACAAAAAGAGCCCGTTGCGAGATTTGAAAAAGCTAGGAGACGATAAGATGGCTGCAATGACATCGAAATGCGGAGTAAATGGAGAAATATTCGATAAATTTATGTTTGCAGTGTTTTCAACGTCGACTGGAGAACCAATTGTTTAACATTGTACAAAGTATAATAAACCGTTTTCCCATTTACAACATTACGCTTGGGCTTTTTGTTTATTTACCGAATGATTCAGCCTTCAGTCAGTAATTCAGACCTTGTATGATCGTACCATACTCGGTAAATCGTTATAGCAGCGAGTTGATTTATTTCCAAATGTTCATTTGTTGTAACTAGTGGTGGACTATACTTGGACTGGATAACCTAATGCGAAGGTAGACCTTGTACATGTGCACCCAACCAAATAGCTGTGATTTTTACTCCTAACATTTTCTAAAGACTATACATTTGGACAACTTATATGACCTATGATTTCACAACGATGTAGGATGGTTCTTTCAAAAATGTGGCTCGTTTTTTGGGTACCAATTCAAAGTCGTAAGGGGCTTCGTGTAGTCAGCTGGTTTTCTATTATCATCCCTTGCAAAAATAGAAATAAATGGAATTGACAAAGAAAACTGTTTGTTTTAATCAAATGTTTCTGGAGTATTTGATTACAACCCACGGCGATCGATCAGTACATACATGAGTGCGTGTATAATACGACTGTTTATCTATCATTTAAACATAAACAAATTTCACACTCGAGTTACGCAATAAAATCGGAATGTAATGTACATCATGTAAATCGTAAATGGTATAAGACAGCAAATTGATTAGTGTTCCCAATATCATCGTAGATAAACAGAAACAGAGTGGGTGAACGGGTATAGTGAGTATCACCAAATAACGCAATGCTCTATTAAGGTGTACAGTACGTCCTTGGTCATTTTTAAACTCACAATAACTGAGGTGGAAGAATACTGATTTTAGAAAACGACGACATAATTGAACGGATCTGGTATTGTCTTACATAATTGGGTCAATTAAACGAAGTCCGGTTTTGCTTGTAACTCCAGGCGATACAGAAATAATTTTCTTTTAAGGAAACTGATTAGAATCACCAACGTTTATTATCTTCGTACAGGACTTGGATCAATACTCAAAATGATAACTTGAATTCATTCCGTGAATACCTAAGATTTCGTTGAAAATAAATACGTTTCAGCTTGCAACATTTTTGCAATCACAATTCAATTCCATGGAAAAATTCATATTTGAGTGTTAACTTGTTTCATATTAAGTAATTAATTATGGCAGCATGGAAACATCTTGAATTCCATCGCCATATTTAATTACGTTGTATGTATTGTTTTGCATTCATGTGGTGCAATGATTTCTGCACGAATGTTATTTCAAAAATTTAACAGAAAATTATTTACTAATTCAGTTGCATATTTTTGAGTGTTGCACCGACAACATACATATCATTCCACATTTGTAGCACGGACAGTACACAAGTGATGTATGCATATTTACTGGTAAAAGAGAAAAATCATTCCAAAAATTACCTTTGATATTTTGCTAGACTCGGAATCTTGAATGAGTATCAACAAAGGAGCTTCTTGTTTCAGCTGTCGATCGTATATTACTTGCATTACATATCGATTATCTTTTTTAGGCGCTTGTTCCACCTTTGCTAATCAATACAGAAACGATAAACTTTCCTAATGATACTCTGTCGCCTTTATGACGTCATGTCCCCAAAATCTTATTTGAGCCTAAAATTTTTAGCATAGACAAGACATCCCACATTTCTAATCACGCCGTTTTCATCAACTTCTGCCGTTTTCATTTCCTTTCTCTCAGGTCTACAATCATAATACAACATGAAGAGTGCATAACGAATTCATCAGCCGGTGTATTGCATGAGAATCTACTACAATTTTCCTCGCACATTTCTTTTCAACTTCCATTCGTTACAAACTCAGAACTCATGCGCTTTAAAGCTTGTAAATGCCTCCGCGAAGTTATCCTCAAAGGTGAAAAAGAGTAACTTCAGTTGCTGTCACATACTCGTCTAGCGTGGAAGCTTTCGCTGGAACACTGGTGATTTGAATCCATTTGGACATTAGAATGTACATTTGTGATTGTTTGTGAATTGTGAAAAATGTTCGAAGCACTTTAGAAAATTGTTATTGTCGCACATTAAATGACAAATCTTTTTAAATTTTCGCAGACACATTTGAATTTATTATACCGTTTTCCGTCGTGTAGTATGCGTAACTAAAACATTTAAAGTGAAATACAAATAGATGTGTTGATGGAACGTTGAGATTCATGTACATTAAATACAGCGATTAGGTAAGCTCGCAAAAAGGAAGGCAATGAGTTTTGAATAAATTTTTGAACAAAATATCCATTTTGGATGGGATCTTGTGTCACAATTAAACTCGTCATTACGGCAATACGAACCTGAAGTGGATACAGAACATAACATTAGATATACATAACGATATATATATATATGCAAATCGTTTGAACAAAATCAATAAAAGAAATTTACAAAAAAAAACTTTCGTTTTATCGAAATTGAAATATTAGCTTTTAAAGCTTGTCTAGCACAATTCCTTTTTCCACACAGAAATTGCACGGATTATTTCCATTACTTTTACTGTTAATGCAATTGGAAATTTATTTGGTGTGAAGTGAAAATATACATGTGCGAAGAAGAGACGATATTCTGTACATTGCAGCAGACTGGAACGTATAATTCAGTTGAAAGATAATAAAATCTGCCAGTGCAAATAAGTAGATAAACTTTTTTTTATTGTAAGAACTAAGTTAAGTGTGAAAATGTGATTTTACGAATGAGATATCGTTCGTATTGTTTCTTTTTTTCTGTCTTATTCACGTATTTTGTGTGAACCGGAATACATGGAGTATTAGGAAGAGAAAGAAAAAGGACGAAAATTATGGAAAAGCACTTATTGTTCATATCACTGTTGCTTGTGTTGATGCACTTAAATGGTGCATATGGTGAAGCAGAAGGTCAAACATCAACTCCGGAACCAGGTAAATTATTGTCCTTAAAAATAAATTCATATCTCAATTACGACCGCTATTATCCTTTGGTATATAATAATACAACCTATTCGGATAAAGGGACAATATATAAGCCACAGGCGAGTAGAGTAACCAACTGAATAATCAAATTCTATGACCATATTGTACATTGATTTATTTCCCTAATCTATAAAGAAATAGAGCAGAAGCCACACAGTGGCTATTCAAGAAAAAAGGGTTGAGCTATAGCCACTTTACAGAAACGGATCAGTCTTTTGTACAGAAATAAGAGTTCCCGGTAACATTCTCTGAGAAATATTGTTTCCGTGGGTCGCTCTCTTGCTCTCGATACGAATAATCGAAATAGTCATGAACATTTTCAATTCTGGAGCGTAGGAAAGGACACACTGGAAGCTATGGAAAAGTTTCAATGCATGAAACCTTCCTGAGATTTCGTTCAATTAAACATTTGAGATACGGCGAGCGTATCGCAATGTGATGCTTAAATCTGTTCCTTCATTTGTTTCAAGCAATGCCTCGTGTTGATGCGAAATATTTTACTTCATTTGTTTAAGCATAAGCTTTGAATTTTAAAAGAGTTGATATAATACCACCCTTGTGGTGGATTCATATAAAATATAGAACATAATGTTCTATAAAAAGTTATGGGGCTTACAATGTGAGACTGATAGAAGCCACAATAAACTAGTTGAAGCCTGAGAATCAAGATTTGATAGTTCAGGTCAATGGGGGATTAAAGTGTTGACCAATTCAACACAGAACGTTATTCTAAGCAAAATATTTTTCTACGGTATTCCTCTAAAATGCACAGATTTAAAAAAAATAATTTTGTTTACAAAGTACGACACAAAATCGGCCCAATCTTGTCAGCCGCCTAAAATGTGCCGGAGGTATAAGTATAAGTATAATAACTAGCGGGACGAAACGGTGTCTCTAGGTATTTTAGGGATAACGCGACTTAGACAATTTGATTTTGATCGATTTACCGTAATTTTGCCTTGACGACGACAGAGATTTGGCCTTTTTGCGCTGTTTTCTGATTTATCAAAATGCGTCAGACGAATGGCTCGCGATTAGTATAATAGCTTCACGCTGTGGGATAGTGCTAATGTTGAAAATAGTCCGTTGCGCAATTGTAACGTTAAAAAGCACTTCGCATATGTCAGAGTCACGGATATTTGCAAAATTTATGCAATCAACCTTAATATGGTCAATCGGCTCATGATGTGTCTGAAATATTCATAATAAGTATGTATAAGGTGTTCTGCAGCAAGAACTCCATAGTAAAAATATAGGGCCTCCATTTTGTAATTTTCTTACGAGCGGCTGTACGTTTCGAAGTTTAGACAAACTTATAAAAAGATCAGTGCCTTTCAGAGACATCCCGAGTAAAATTAAAAGTCTCAAAAGTTCGACAAGCGACGTCTCACGGTCTCAAATCCTTTGTATTGTGAGACATGAGACGTCTCTTTTCGAACTTTTGAGACTTTTAATTTTACTCGGGATACCATAAAACAATTTTTTGTTCAGAATAATTTTTTACGTCGATTAAACATAACTTGTCAAAACTTCAGTCCCCCACCCCCATTAACTTTGGAAAAATACGTAACCTGAATCAGGCTTCATTCATTAAGGTAATCTAAAATTTTATTAAAAAATTATAAGACAAAACTTGTGTGAAAAAATGAAGTAAACGATTTTTCCATCAATCGATTGAAACTCTTATCAAAGGATTAGATTAGATTCTTTATTGGCTCTAAGTAAAAAATCAATACAATTCACACCTAGACGTAACTAGGACGCATGGTTGGGCCCCTTTTACAACCAAAATCAAGATAATAATTAACAAAATTTAACAATTAAATGTAAATTGATCAATCTAGGTAAGTATTCCCGGCAATTCTTAGTTGTGATGTGGGGAGCCGCTAGTTATCTAGGAAGAACAGAGGCTAGATAAATTGGACCAAATTTTTTTTTTACATTTTCGAAGATAAGAAAGCCGTAGGACACCGGAATACTCACAAAATCGCCCTTCCTACATCACCAATTCCTAAATTACATGGATTTGCCAGATGGCAATACATGAGTGCTTTGGTCCCGATCTAAAAACAATCTTATTTAATTCTGATAAAAGAACGATTACGTTTTTGCAATCGAAAAACAATTTAAATCTAAACCATCCCCATCCTGATACAATTTTATGTCCACAATTCGGTATTTTCTTCGCCAGTAGCACACAGTAATCTATAATTTATATTTCCTTCCGCCAGCATCGTAACAACAACACAGACTGTCAGCGCGTGCATATCAGTTCGACCGAAAGAAAGAAAATGTGTGCAAACCACTGTAAACACGACAAACTCAAATCAAATGTAATATGCGTGCCATTTTATGTTCTCTCCCAAATACACCATTTTTCCTTACAAATAACTTTTACTTTTATTACATCCATTTCATGAACATATGGGCATTATAAAAACAGAAAATGTTTGGGGCTGGCAATATTTTTTATGATTTAAAAAAGCGATTTATTCTTTTGTATTTGGTATGCTATAACATAGCAGCAACGGTAGCAGCATAAGAAGCATGTGTATGTGTGTGTGGGGAAACGGAAGAAATAAGGAAGTCTCTTGGGATTCTTAATATGAAATTATTGGTTTTTAAGGAAGAGATAAAATATTGCAGCACAGCGTTTTTTTGTTGCGTTTTCAGTTTTCACTCACTTATTATGTGCAGGAAAAAAATTATTTCTTTTACTTTTTCAAAGTACCGATATTAAAGACATAAAACAATATAATAAAGTAGGAATGATGAATAGTCTCTCTTTGCACTGAGTTTTTGTGAACATAATATTTCAATTTACATTTTTTTATAAACAAACTTTTTTGTTTGTCGAAGTAACAATTTTTGAAAACACTTCTCCGTGCAATTTTGTAAGGAAGTATTGTACTCAGCTTTACTACAATAATTTGAATGTAGAACAGTGTGTATAGCTCTAAGTGCTTTATAGTTCCATTCAGCTGTACAGTTTCACAGAATTTTAAAATTAACTGTTCGGTTACATCATTTACTCCTCTTACAATCTTTTGCTTCTTTTGCGTTCACCGTAAATCGCCAGAAATGCAATCGCTGAAAATAAAATGTTTTTCAAAGCATAAAAGTTCGAAAACTTTGTTTTTGTTTTTAATTTCTAAACATTGTCTTCCATTTTCTCGACGACGATCATCTGAAAATATATTATGCGAGGAACTAGTTTCCTTAAATAACGTTTGTGAAAACAATTTCATCAACTTGTTACACGTATTATCTTTCATTTTTCGATGATTTTTGGTGAACAAAGAAAATATGGAAAAAAAACCACAACGGAATCATGAGGAAATCGTGACATAGTTATTAGTCAACCTGGAAAAATGTTCTTCTAGTGTGTTTTTGAGACACGAGCGCAGCGAGAAAAACCCCAAAAAAGGAAGCCTTTCACATTCCACATCAAGGGAACTTAAAGTTTTCTGCGTTTAGATTATAGCTAAACTGTGAGAAATTTTGTTTTCTTACGGGCAAGAAAAGCTCCATTACTGTCTCGCTCAAAACCGGGTTTGTCGTTAACAAACAAAACCATTTCAGAGTTTCGATCGAATCGAAAGGTAATAGAAATTGATTTTAACTTCTATGCGAATAAAGAATGATCACTCCTAAAGACCACGAATCAACCGAAGTAACGTTGAGTGGAATCATGAATGAATTCACATTAACACGTTTGGTCACTTCGTCTGTGTCTCATATTTCCTTGAAAATTTGTTTTTAAAATGAATGGGCGAGCAATGAGCTTTGTACATATTTCAACATTTGCTCATTTTTTGAATCCCCACTCGTGAAAAAACAACTCGAAAATCCAACTAACGGAAAGACGTTTGAAAAATAACCCGCATCGTTATAGTTTCGGGAGTTGTTTACCCTACGCTCGTTCATTAATTAAATGAAATGTATGCATAATGCACACAAACAGGTGTAGTTAAGTAACTCTTGTTGACCTTACCGTACCACCATGTTGATGTTAATCATTGCAATGAACACCCAATTGCAATTAAAACTTTCTGCAACAATTTCATCTTAGTTCTGTTATGCAGCATAATTGGCAAAAGTTTCGTACATTTGCGTAAATTAAATACAGTACGGATAATAGCACCATTTCTAATTAGTTGCATAACCAGCGTAGTCATTAGAAAGAGTCTATGTTGAGAGAAAATGAAGATTTCGAAAATTTACCAAAGACAAGTCAACTTTGTCATGTTAACTGTAACACTCATCTTTTCTATTTTAGATGATATCGCGCGGTGGTTAGCAAAAGCATCCACTCTAAGTTGACAATCAAAACTTTGTTTCCTAGATACTAGAATATTATGAAGTAGGTCACATTGAACTATTTAGCTGCTGTATATTGCACCCGAACCTCATGTATATATATATATATAGAAACGAGTATTGTGCTGTATGAGTTACGTAAATCGTCAACATTGAAACGAGAGAAAAAATATGAAAATAATAAAACCGAAAACTGTTAAGTTCCATTTCATACAGATGCACTTCTGAATTTTGATGGAAAAGAACATACAGTGTAGAGCACCAGTGCGGATTCGAATAGAGCAAAAAAAAAATTTAGTCGATGTGGATATAAAATATATGGCTGGCCAGAAAATAGTAAATAAAAAGTTGTTACCATCCGGTAAAGATGAGTACACAACTCGTGAAAAATATCTAAAATCGAGTTGAAACTACTTGAAAATTTACATCTTACCGAGAGGTGGACAATGATTGAAATATATACGGAAATCGCACAGTCAACAACGTTGATTTTTTGTGTGGAAAATACAGTTTTCAGCGGCTGAGCTTTTTATATGAGACGAGTTACCTGATGCAGGTAATCTTCTGACATCTGTTAGTGTTTTATGCTCAGATTCGTTGATATTACGTTGCACATATATATGTGGTTTCAATATTTCATCTCATGGACTAATGTAATAATGACCAGTGTGTACAACCCTTAAAAATACAACGCCTGTACCACAACATATGGAAATAAGTAACATACCATGGGAGATCAAAAAAAAAATCGAATGCAAAAAGTTTTTTTTTCTGACAAACTGCTGTCTGTTGGTATAAATTTGTTCTTCCCGTTTTCGTGTTTAGATTAGCATATTGAATATGAAAATCAAAATTATTCCCAACATTCGGTGTATATATGCAACACCAATAGAACCATTACAACGGATGTCTATGTGTCGTGTCATGCATTGCTTTCACATTTCCAACACGGATATTTCTAGATTTCGTTGACGTTATTCCGATGCAAAAATAGATATTTTACGGTAAGAAGAGTGCATGCTATAATTGTCTACTGTTTTCGTCATTGCATATCTTAGTGACGTTTTCTGATGAAAATGGCTCAGATGTACAAGAAGATAATGAAACTTCGATGGCATTGCAAAGGCAAAAGCAGAAGTGAAAAATAGATCAGCGTATTTTGGTCCAAAATCCATATGAGAAAATTTGCAGTTCATTTTGGTCCAGAGCCAATATAAGAAAATTGTCAGTGAATTCAGTGAAGAACGCCTTTAGGTTTTTGTGTCTTAGAATTCTGCTTCAAAACTTTACAACACGGTCGATTATTCGAACAAATTTGAAGCGGTAAAATTTTCATTATGAGATTTTAGACAAAATCATCCCTTATGTTCACCCACGTAGTTACTTTCTCTCTACTACCACAGTCAAATTTTTCAACATTCTTTTATTGTCATTGTCAAGAGGTTTAGCATTTAAAGAACAGTCGGAGCTACAAACCTTGCTATGAACGATGTATTGTATGTTTGTTAAAATAAAACATCTCCAGATGATAACGAGCAAATATTCTATTTTTTGCAAGACGTCTTATAACACGGCAGAGTAAAATAAACCAGGCAGGAGCGTTTCATTTTCGAAACGTCAAATAAGGGACCTAATACACTGTATGAAAAAGAACTCAAATGAACACTGACATAAATTAAAAAATTTTATTCGCAAAAAATATATGGCTTCTAGATTATTCAGGTCCTTAGTCAAATCAGCGCTACTACCTGGTTAACTTTACGCTGTCGTGCTTGTAAACAAAGTATTTTCAACAAATTGATCCAATAGTACCATTTAGTCCTTGTTCGAAGATTTTTATTTTGCCGAGAGGGAGGTCTGTAGCCAAAGCCGAAGGCGAGGGCTATAATCCATCTCGGCAAAATAACAATCTCCAAACGGTTATGTAGGGTATTTTACATGCTTATGCACGGTAAAGTGCACATTAAATCACTGCTTGTGACAGGGAAAATGCACTTACCGTACACAAACATGTAAAATGTGTTACGTCACTGCTTGTAAATGCTTGTTTAGGCAGGTGTGATTACTCCACTCGCCTTCGGCTCGTTCCGCAAACCTCACACTTGCCTAAACTAATATTTTACAAACAATGACGTAACATACTATTACTTGCGAAGCCCTCTACCACAAGTAAATTTTTTTACCTCAATATGTATTTGGCTATAAATAAGTAAGCCATTGGCGGAGATCATCGTTTTTGCCGCAGTTGCTGATACTAGATAAGGTAAATGAGATATCTGATATATCTGGACTGGATACCATTGACAAAACTAGGCGGCTCATAGCTTGTACATGATGTCTATCAAAAAAATATAACCAGTCTGTGGAAGATCAAAATCTGACCCAATTGTTACGTCAAATTAGAGAATTATTAAAAAAAAATTCAATTCAAAACCAATTACAAATTCGAATATCACCTAACGAATAACCTTCGCAAAACCGAATCGGAAATGGGAAATTTATATTATGCGATCCAACTAATCTATTCCCATGTACTCTCCAGTTCTATTTAAAAAAAAGAGCCACTCCAATATCCATATTATGTATACGTACAGTGTACTGTACACTCAATACATTACAAAATACACCCTACATTCAATATAGCTTATATCTTATTTTCTATCGACAGAAGCATCAATTGGCTGTCCCTTCCCCGACTTGCGATTTTCACGACCGAGAAAATTCGGTACCACCACAACCGAACAACCATACGTTACATTCGAAACAACTCAAATTTATCTCCCCGAAGATTTCACCACCGCCGATTTGGAATTTATTTCGAATGTCGATGCTAGCGACGAGGATACAAACGACAATGTACAGCGTCAGACAAGATACACGGATTTCAATCCATATTCATGGGGTGATGGTGCCGATTCGGTTGTTATATCGAAAAATGATGAACAAGATGAAATGCACAATACGAATCAGCATACCAAGCATGGAAAATCGCGTAAAAATGCTGGACGTAGACGATTGAATCAAAACGTACACAAGCAATCGAAGCGTGAAGTAACGAAGGCGGAAGTTTTTGACAACATTTATTATGTTCAATCAGCAAACGTAATCAGCAATTTACGGCAAAGTAATTCGTTTGAATCGACTAACAGCGATGCCGATCATGGCAGTGAGTCGGTGAATATTAATGTTGGGCAGAGGAATAATGATAACATCAACAGTAATTTAACCGAAAACATTGTGAGTGGTAAGGAAGAAATTAATGATGATGAAGCTGCTGTCGATCAAAATAAATTGGAATCGAGCAACGATACAAATTCACTGCACAGAGTGAAAAGAAAATCGGGAAAAACAACTGGCGCTTTACGACCGAAGGGTACAGGCGGTACAGAATCGAAAAGTACCAGTCGGAAGAAAGAAGGTTAGTACATATAGTGTTATTCTTGTTGAAAACGGCTCAAATTTTTAGTCACAATTTAGTATCAAAATTTTCTTAGAAAGTCCCGTCATTTCATTCACTATCTACGAATACACCCATTGCACTCGAAAAAAGAACAGAAATCAATTTGGAAGACATTTTTTGTCTTGTCCGGAATGTTTCCGATTAGCGACCCTGTCACTGCGAAAATATTCCTCACTTCATTATATATACATCATGCCTAGAATGCACATGTGTATATAATATTTCATTAAATTTGTTGGACAATTAACCAGCGAAAACGAAAATCTAATCGGTTTTTCTATGAATAAAACATCGAACACAGAGTGTTGCGATGATATGCGACTTTTGATTTTTGCCATTTTCGCTTTGTGAATTTTATATTTCCCATCGTAGGTCACTGGTTGTAATGAAAAATCTGGTACTTCTCTTGTGTATTGTACTGCCATTATTTTATATGTTTATATTTTGCTATATGTGTAACTCCAGCTAATTTGAGACTTTTCGAAATATTTCCGCCAAATGAAAACCGATTTCAGTAAACTTTTTTTTTCCTTGAAAGCTGTTGACCAGACGCGTCGTTTAAGCCACATTATAGTTTATTTCACGAAACCTGAACCGATTTCACTAAAAAAAAAATTGCTGAAAGCTATTGACAAGACGCGTAGTTTGACACCAATATGAGGTCATTGGCATAACATCTCAGGGAAATATGACCAAAAAGTGTTTGTATTCGACTTTCCAATATATTCTCAATAAATCTCAAATGATTTCTGTAAACTTGTTTCCCTGTAGAAATAAACGCTTTAATTCCACAGTTGCAACAGATGACACGAAAGTAAATTTTTAGAAGATTTTTGGTTCATTCTGCAATCACCTCGACCCAAACATTGCCAAAAAATTTTCATATAAAAACTGAAGATCGGTGTCATCCGAAAGCTACAGCATATGATTTCACGAGAAAAATAACTTTGGCTCGATCAGGTTCGTTGGGTGAGTGAAGGAGGGGAAATCAGCTTCCCAGTGGTGATAAGTGTCATCCTCGAATTTTGAATCGTCGAGGTTATCTCGAAAAGTTTTGTAACCATTTTTTTAAACGATTTTGAGCCAAAGCAACATTTTCTGTGGGGAAACAACCACCGATTTCGAAAAAAATATTTCTGGCTATCAATGACCACCGAAAATATCACTTTTATAGACACATCGCCCACAAATTTTGAGCTACCAACCTCATATTGGGCTTAAACTGTGCGTCTTGAACATAGCTTTCAGGGGAAAAAAAGTTTACAGAAATCAGTTGACATTTGGTGCAATTCGAAAAGTCACAAACGTGTAACGCAACTAACCGCCGACTTCTTCGATCACATAAGTCACACTTCGCAGGCTAAAAATTCCAATTCTTTTGTTGGCATGAAAGCACTGGGTCTCCTGAGTTTTAGAAAATTTGTAGACTGATTTGTTACCGCAAAACATAGCCAACACAGTTCACTTTGTGCCTCAGAAATGACGAAATTTGTAACGCAACAGGGGCTCGTTCAGGAACGGAAAATTCTTCACTCAGTGAACATTTGACGATTCATTTAATGTTACACTGACAGTTGTCTGACGTTTGCCGTTCAGATACGTTAGTGAAAGTTACGAGTTAACTTTCTGTTTATGTTTACATTCACACACCGTTTGCTTTTCAGAAAATATCATGATGCATAAAGGTAATTCTTTTAAGTAGGAACGTGAACTCCAGTTAAGTGATTGAGAGTGTATTGTCACTTACAGAAATAGACATTTTAATTTTTAATTCATTTATTTTACGTCCACTACTGCAGTCTGGACTGCAAAACAGCTAGAGTTTTACGCTCACACTTCCGAATAACAGTAGATCGGGTCAGGTTGAAACAGATTTAAGGTGTCAAATTGTAGCCAAATTGTAGCCAGCGGATCCTGGTCTGAAAACATTGAAGACCTAAAGTAGCGACTGATTTATCGATGAAGAGGAAGGATGTGCCACAAAAAACTGACAACAGAACCGTTTACCTTAGAAATTTATTTGACCATGACGAACATCACAAATCCATTATTCAGAATTCATTCGACTCAATGAAAAATCGCAGAAAAAAAATATTTCCACACAATCTCCAGTGCGCTTTTTTAAGATCGACCATCCAGTTCGACCATTTCTTTGATCATCCGAATTGCATCAGGCGTCTCCTCATATGCCTCGTAATAGTATTGAGCGGTTACCTGGGCATGATCTTCACTTCCTTCTTCCGTCTTTCGGATCGATGAGACCGGGCCAAATGTACTAATTCTCCGTCTGGCCGAAGTCAAACAGCTGCTTCATCTGCTTGATCTGCTTTTCATCAATGCTACGGCATACTGTAGTAAGCTAAGCGTAAGCATTGTCTAAAACGCAACATATTCGCCGGCAACATGAAACTTGGTGGTTCTGCACGCAAAAACCTCTCTGCCATTTGATGGACGTTTCTGGCATTTTGCATTTGGATGCTTGCTGCTTCGTTTTTAATATCAGCGGTCTGATGTTCTCGACAACAATATAGCAAATACTGCCTGTACTGTGGTTGCTTGCAGCAACGACTCGTACAGGATTGCTTTTAGCACAACATCCGTTTCCATGAAAATCCGTTTCTATGAAAATGTTCTGTTAGGTCGGTGGCAGATCGATTCGACATCGGAAAATCTTTGTTCTTGAACTGTCGAAGCTGGCATATAGATTCATCAAATGGTCCACAGAAACCGAAATGACTTCTATCAGCAGATAATTTTGTAAAAAAAAAAAATTCAAACCACAACACATCCATTGTAAATTCACTTCACCGAAGTTTCATGACATTTGGGTAACATTTCACGACCAAAATACATCGTGAGAAATCTAACCTCACAGTTACACCTGTCATCGTTAACTGTACGAAACTCAGTGAAGAAAAAATCGTTTCTGAACGAGCTCCTGGAGTTACCCATTTGTAATATTTTCTATATAAGAAAATGTCAGCAACAGCTCATATTCCTTATATTTACATCGTTGAATCGACCAGATGACTAGCCATTTCAGTCTGCTGTTTGAAGTAGTATATTGTACAACACTGTGTTTGACTCCGAAAGAAAACTAAAATAAAATGACAAATTGTTGGAATACTTGGACGGACATGGGATCTGCTCTCAATACATATCGTACATGCAATCTCAATAATAAATTCCTTTCAGTATCCATCAATTGAAATTCTTTAAAAAGATACAATTTTCATCGTCAATGAAGCTGAACCGAAATGAAAAGATCAAAGAATCGAATATTTTGCGATAAAAGAAAGTAAAATTTAAATTACCACAGAAATGGTTGACGCTATGTATGTATCATACGATGCTATACCGCACGACTAAAACCATACCATTCAAACCAAAAGCCATCTAACCAAAAACATTTCACCCTATCGTTAACATTGAAGCCAAATGATAAAGTTTTTCTCCTATTTTTTTCGTTTGAAACCAAAAGTAAGAGAATTTTAAATTTAGAAACTCGACGGGAATGAATGTCTAAATTTAGATGCAACTGAAAGTTGCGATAATTTGAAAACTTTTCTGTCGAGCTTCTCTCGAGGAGCGAATCCATGTATTAACTTGTCGTTCTTATTTGCAGCTTAGCACAGAATGTTTGTTTAATCTCCGTGAACATTACCATACAAATCCAATTATTATAATTAAACAACAAAACAAATGATAATGCAACCGCATTGTATACTTGTGTGCCGTACAAAATTATCCGAATGAAGATCACCAGTGCAACACTAAAAATTAATTGTTTTGTCATTCTTATATATATGCGGAGTGACGGAAGGGGTGGTGTTGAAATATTTATAGTTTTCCATTACTACATTCTGGTGCTGGAAAAAAATTACGTCTGTCAACTAGAAATTCTAATCTCCGGTTATAAATTGTTTATTATTGTGCCAAACGAAACAATGGGTTATTTTCTTACAATTTGTTACGTGTTGATAATGGAAATAAATGTGCATCAATGATGGGTCTTTGTAAGTGCATTCACAATGCGCTTACAGTTTTCTTTTCACACTCTATCGGACACAAATTGATTGCGCTTTTTTACTTCTTTCATTCATACTCTGATTACGTCGTGTACGATGAATTGAAATTTATCGCTTGTGCTTCATTGTCGCTTCATTTGACTTGAGAATTGCACGGAAAATGCAATTTATAATTGGGGTAATGTACGTACAGTGCACCCAAAGATTGTTCGTCTCCAATTGTTTGTTTATTTTCTTTGGATAGAAAATATTGTTTAAGGTTTATGTAGTAACGACACCTCAATCAGCGTTTGTGCTACTGTAACTCATATAAACAGTGGCATACAGTCATCAATTATATGTCGATTTGTTGATCTGTTATCGACGAAAATATGCAGAGAGCTACTGATCTCTTTGCATAGCAAAAAGTACATTAAAACTTATGAAGTACAAGAATCGGGTGCATCAGACACTAGACAGTATGGCTAATAACTCAAAGAGGGAAAATGAAATCAGTAGTGAAAGAACACTTTTTATATTCCGAATTGTTCAGAGATTAAAATCTAATTGATATTATCGACGCACTGTCAAGCACCGAAGCTGACTTTGACATCACTCAATTAAAGGGCCAAACACACACCTATTGATCTATTTGAGTGACGTCAAAGTCAGTTTCGGTGCTAGACAGTGCGTTTTTTTCTTCTTCTTACATTCATTAACACAAGGTTAACGTTGTCGCTTCAACGCTATACATGTATGCACGATCACTTGCATCGCAATTTGTAGTGGATCCTGTGCAGATCAATCGTTGCGTCCTTTACAAGGACGTTTGGAATCACTGACAATATCCCCATCTGAAATGCCTATAAATAAGGAGCTAAATTCAGAGATAAACAAAACAACAAACAGAGATTTTGCTCTTCTTTACCCACTCATGGTTCACGTTGAGTGAATTTAACGAAGAAAACAGAGCTGTTTCGACCTCGGGACTCAGTGTGTTAATGAATGAAAGACAGTGCGTTGAATTATTCATTCCGATTGCGATGAATAGGAAGACTAGGGTGGGTTGTATTTTACTTTTGTTTTATATCAAAAAGCTTGACCCCAGGTTGTACTTAGAATTGAACAAAGAATCTAAAACAGCAAAAACATTCTCAGAAATTGGTTCTTCCCATGTCTCCAGGATGATTTTCGGTTAATAGCTGAAGAATCCAGCAACAAAATGGTATAAGAGCGTTGATGATCTAAGTCAGCGTTCCCGACTTAGACTTTTCGTCAAAAAATTGTACGTTAATTTGCAGATAACATCGACAGATCATGGCGTAAAATGTAGTGTGAGGTACGCCTGAAGAGGAAGAACAGGTAATCCTAAGGTGAATCCAGGGCAGAAACGTTTTTTGATAACGCAAAGAGAAACTTTATCAATAATATGCAAGGAAGAGAAAGTTAAGGTCGCTAATGTTGTGAGTTTCCTCTACACTGGCAATTTTTTTGCAATTAAACTTGTATGTCGAACAAATCTGAAAATTCTTCTCCTAGTATTGCTAAATCTACATTTCATTCAAGTACAAAAGCTCCATAAAAGCTCTAAAAACTCTACTAAGATTTGTGATATATAAATAAATTAAACATTTTTGATCTAGTACTACTCTACGCATACAACAAAAAGACATAAATAATTTCTAATACTGAAAAACATTACTCAGAAACCATTTCCTTTTCCTTCGTTTGCTGAAAGGTATTGACAAAGACGAGGATGGTCAATTCATCATTTCACAAACAACCGACGAAGAATCCGAATCCGAAGAGGAGGAAGAAGAGTCCGAGGAAAATGATAGGTTCGACGAGGTAACCGAAGTCCGGTTTCCGTCCGAGATCGGACCAGTCGGTGAGCGAAAAACGTGTAAAATTCGATGCATCAAAGGTAAATGGGTGGGACCACTGTGTGCCATACACGATGAAGGTAAATATAAAACGATTTTCTTTTTGTTTAACGAGCAATCTTGTTGTTCGTAATTTACCTTGTCCGCAGATGATGGTCAAGTCAAATTCCAGCCGTTGTACAAAAGTTGTAATGTGAATCGGATACCGCCACATCTGTTGCTTAGCTACAGGAATATTTCGGTCGTAAGTATTTTTAAGAGGAAAAAAAAATAAACGAGAGAAAAAACCTTTTCGTATCTTAAAGTTCAGTGAACATACACATCTCCTGTTTAGAAAATATTTTATATGTTGGAAGCAGAGCGATCATAAAAAAATTATTATTTTTTCCCATCCATTTTGCTCTACTATACCAGTGTGTAAACATAAAAATAAAAATTTGTATTTTCCCTTTGTATCTATCGTACTATGCATCACCATTTTCATCTTCTATCAAGAAAAATGACAGTAAATGTGATTGATGGACGTTTTTGTTCACGCACTTCGATTTTTCGAAACATTTTTCTTCTTGTTGTTTGGATTTGCATTATTTCACAGACTTATGTACATATGTCTCGGGTGTTGTGTTTCCTAATACTTGATATAAATTTGTATCGATTGAATGATGGGTACCGAATGAAAACTGAACGCACGTATATGCAACATATTTTTACGTGTAGGAGCTGATCAGAGGTTTATTTATTTCGTTTTTTTCTCTTTGCTATTTTAAATAAGCGATTTCGAATGTGATTGATAGGATTGCAGAGGATTTATTGTATAGATTTACATTTAATATCTCTTCAGTTCGCTGCTGGATCAATGTTAGGTGGAATAGTCCCTGTAACATTGTAGTCTAGAATATATTAGAACAGTAAAGTAGTTAGTCCATCTTCACCCAGAGAAAATAATATCCCTAATGACGTTGTTGCAACGTCAGATCATCACTATCTGTATAATACAGAGTCTGTATTCATATGATTATACAAAAAGTTCAGTTTTACCATTATTATTGATGAATACAGAAGCTGAAAAGTAAAGATACAATGATACAGTCCGTTCAAAGATAAAAATGTGGTTCATAAATGCTCGATTTATTTCAACATATTCGGTCAACCAATTCAAAACGATTGTCTGTCTTACCTTCTTGTTTTATTTAAACTATTTTTTTTTGCTAGAAATTGGTAAATTGCCTAAAAAATCAAAATAATTTAGAGTTTAGCACTGGAAAAGATCAGGACAACTAACACAGACATGGTTTCTTAGTTTTGTAAGATGAATAGTTGAGGATATCACCGATCGCCGATAGCAAAAAGTAGCGAAAGCGTTTTAGTCACCAGAAAGAAAATCTCTCTTTTCGTGGTTATAGCAAACGATGGGTAAAGGTAGATTTGAGTGACAAAGGATTGTTGAGTGACAAGAGGGTTTTTTAGTAGTGTTAAGCCGTTACTTAAATTTTCAAGGGATTTGTGGACATTCTTGGGATCTTATTTCAATTTCGGTGAATTTGAGGGTTTTTTGCAAAGGATTTTTTTCGAGTTACTAAGAAGCTTTCTTTCTATAATGCCTATGATGCCTTAAATAACTCTAGATCATTGACAGAGACATATTTTATGTTTTGGTAGTTGTTGTGGTTTGTAAATTATTGTTGTTGATAGCAAGTGCATAACCAAAATTCAGAAAATGAAATGTAGATTTTCATTTGTCCAACGAAATTCTGGGGTAGGGTAATTTGGCACCATGCAAGTTTGATGCGTGCCAGTTTCCACTTTAATGTGAATTTAGCACAGTGCTAGATTCACCATCTGAAGAGTAATTTGGCACCATGCAACTTTGTAAATTGGCACACGGTAGCCATAATAGAAAATTAAATAAAAGTGAATGGTGTGCTAATCATAGTTAGCCGTCTGTCACTATTAGTCAACATTATTTACCTATAAAGGAAAGGCTTGGCAAAAATTAGGGAATTGTGATGTTTCGATTCGAGGAACAACGTTTAGCTGCTCGACGAAGATTGCTCAATAGGGTCGGAAAACGACAATTCCTCCAAGACATCGCAACTTTTATGCAAGACTTCGTAAAAGGACGAATTTTCTAGTTTGGAGACAAATTATTGAATTTCTCTCGATGCCTTCAAAGCCATAGCTTGTTTGCGTCATTTTGTAAAAAAGACAAATTTCTTAGTTTTGACTGCGAAAACTCGTAAAATGACAAATTTACTGACTCACAGACTCAATCATAACTTCCAGATTAAAATGAGTTAGCACAAAACTGGCACACAAGCTTCGTTGCGTGTGCCAAATTCTCAAAAACCTAGGAAAAAGGTAATCTGGCACATGTGCTAGATTCCACTTCATGTAAGGAATTTGGCACCCCCTTCCCGTGTGCCAAATTCTCGGATCCCGAAATTCTTGATGAATCAATTAGAAACTACAACACTCAAATCAGAAAACATGTCGAATTTCACTTTTCTTTCTATGTAATATTAGACTTTCCGATAATTTTCCTTCAATTTTCTATATAAAATTAAATTTCACGCAGGTAAAAACACGTAAACGTAGTATCCAACATTTAATAGTAATATTCTCACCTGCCGCTTCTAAGCATATTGTTTTAATTTGGACTTATGGACTTATGAAATATTTGACGAATTCTCTTTATAAACCATACCACTCAACTATTTAACTAAATTATCAATACCTTCAACATATCCGAAAAATTTTGTCAGAAAATTGCCCCGACACAAAACCAACAAAATGGAAAGTTTCAAAAACAAATAAAACTTTGTTCGCAGAATGTAGGATGGGATTTACCGCACGGACATTCATTACAAGCACGCTGCAAAGACTTGGGCTTATACAAACTACTTGGTGAAACAAGGGTGCTTTGTTCAAATGGATTATGGGCACCAAGAATGCCATCCTGTGTGCCGACAACATTGTTGACAAACTATTCTGGTAAGTGAATTTAGCAGAACGTACACAACAACCGTTCAACGGAATAGAAAATTGTATACAACATTAATATGATGTACATTTTGCACGTAAAACGCACGATTTAATCACATCATATCACGTTTCATCAAACCTATTTGGATAACCACTCATATTAAATGAGTAACATCCCGCAAATCAATCACCCAATTGATTTTCATTGTATGGAATTATAGCACAGCTAATGTGTATACTCTGTTCTATATATGCAACTCAGATGACAGTCCTCCGTCGATTCGAATTAAAATTGGTATTGGATCGGGTGCATTTGAACCATCTGGAGTGTTGGCAGTTTTACCGTCTAGCACAATACATTTGGATTGTATGTTTCCGAGAAAGAGAGGAACACCGGAATGGACGTGGACGGGCTGGTTTAGACAATACTATACAGGTGGGTACATTAAACGGACTTTTGTTAATACATTTATTCAAAGAAAGACTATTGAACAACCCTGCCGTTTTTATACTTTAACTTAGTCTTTTGATAACATCTGGAATATCTCACAGAAATTGTACTACTCCTTTATAAATACGGCCTTGTGATTGATATACAAAATTTCTAGGACATAATGAAAGTGAAACCTTCAGCCATTGTGATAATAGTCCAATCGTACATTGTGCGTGAATGAATTCGATGAAAGTGTAAAATTCAGTAATAAAATAATGTGTTGTCAATCACGGCTACACCTCGGTTTGACATTTTAAAATCTATTGCGCAAAATTAGGCACATGTTCAAGATTACATTAGATATTTGATGAAAACATTGATACTTCCTTATTTTTTTAAATGTTTGTAAAGAGGAAGCGTTATCTGATGACAATATAGTCCTTAAATCTATTACTTCCTTTGTGTAGAGTGTTCATCACACATAGTTTTGTACTAAATCTTCTACTTCTGTTGCTTCAACACATATCATGTTATAATAAGAGAACATTAGCGATCCACATTTATTATCGTCGTCGTTGTCAATAACAGATAGATAAACAAGAAACAGATAGATAACTTGCAGTTTTCCTTGATTTCTCAGCAATAGCTACTGTTGTAAGTACAACCTCGATTTTCTTAAAAATTAAATATTTTGTCATATTTGACATATCGCACACCCTTTTTGAATCTAAACATCCAGAAATGTGCTTGAAAAACTACTGCAAAACAAGCAAGACACGTTATTTTGCTTGCATTCTCGTCAATAGCTACTAATCGACGAACCTGATTTTCATAAAAATTGAATATTCTGATTAGTCACGTCAGTACCTTTCATTTGACATATTGCACACGATTTTTGAGCAGAAATATCCAGAGATATGCTCGAAAAACCAGTGAAAAACAGGCAAAACAAGCAAAACACGCTGTTTTGCTCTGCTTTATCGCCAATAGCTACTGATCGACAAATCTGATTTTCCTTAAAATTATTCGCATTTGTCTCGTCAATACCTTTCATTTGATGTATCGCACACGATTTTTGAGCAGAAACATCCAGAGATATGCTTGAATAACTAGTTAAAAATAAGCAAAACAAAATCACTGTTTCGGGAACTTGAGTTCAAACTGTCTTCGCTGTTTTGAAACACTTTCCGTTGAGAAGCGACAACGTGATTACGCTAGAAAGTTAGGTGGGCACGCAAAACAGAGGTAAACAACGTAAAATTCATATTTTTATAAATTATTTCCCCCTGTTTTTCGCCGGGAAACAGCCAGATACGTCGACTGTTTTGAGACCCAATATTTTAGAAAAATATTAATTTTACGTTGTTTACCTCTGTTTTGCGTGCCCACCATTTCTAGCGTAAACACGTTGTCGCTTCCCGAAGTCAAGTTCCCGAAACAGTGATTTTGTTTTGCTTATTTTTCACTAGTTATTCAAGCATATCTCTGGATGTTTCTGCTCAAATGAAAGGTATTGACGAGACAAATCCGAATATCAAAATTCAGGAAAATCAGATTTATCGATCAGTAGCTATTGGCGAGAGAGCAGGCAAAACAGTGTGTTTTGCTTGCTTTGCCTGTTTTTCACTGGTTTTTCACTCGTCAACGGACAATACATAAACAAATTCCATCCCCTAAATCGTGTGCGATATGTTAAATGAACAGACTGACGAGACTAATCAGAATATTTAATTTTTATGAAAATCGGGCTCGTCGATCAGTAGCTATTGGCGAGAAATTGCAGTAGTTTTTTAAGCACATTTCTGGATGTTTAGATTCAAAAAGGCTATGCGATATGTCAAATACGACAAAATATTTAATTTTTAAGAAAATCGAGGTTGTACTTACAACACGGTGGGGCTGAACAACTTTATTTTGCGAAGGTCGTGAACATGGGATATTTTTATTGAAAATGATAGAGGGATATGCTACGAGTACTTTGCAAGCGAAATCAAAATCCTTTAGCAGGGATAGCATATAAAATCTCCATGTAGTAACCCTCTCATGGGACACATGGAATACTGAAACACATCTAATGGAGTTTTAAGAATCTAAGTGGTGGTATATGAATAAAAGAAGCTCCTACCATTCATTTTAGACCCAATACACAACCATTCAGCCAAACGAAATTCAATTTGAGAAGATTCGACATCATCTCGAAGCGATCGATTCAAACTTTACCTTCAAAAATTCTATTTTCTTTTTTTTTGGATTCAACGGATTTTTTTTATTTTTTTTTTTAAACAAACAATTAATATCATTTATACATCATTAGAAATAATATAAAAAATTTCATCCAACTTTGCTGTACTGTCAAACGTCCCAATTACTCTTGCAGCGTTGGTTCTTTGTATGGCAATACTCATTCGCCGTTTCAAGTATTGCTTCGATCTTTTTTCCCCTGTAACTACGTGAATCAGTTTTCCTAATTTATCGATGAATTTAACAGCTTCTTCACACCATGGTCCCAATGTCTCGCAGGCGAAAGGCAGAAAGATGTAGTTCTCCTATATCAACTTTTTATAATCATTTCTTTTTTCCGTCGCTGCCCTATTTGCCAAACTGCCTGTCTTTAACGAAGATGAATGAAGATATGAAGGAGCAAGTGTATCACGGATAGTTGCGTCCCATACGAGCATTTTGCCATGACTCCATGGTATTAAAATGACTCCGTCTGCTCTCTTTCCGTTGTCTCGAAACAGTGGCGGCTCTAATTTCGATGGAAAATAAGCAGATTGAAGACCTCTGTGTATGATGTTATTAAAATCGCTATGACAAGCATGACGACCGGCACTATATATACAAGACAATCCGTGTATTCCATTTTTCTCCACTTGGCGTCCACATTTGCATTGATGAGGAATACATATGTCTAAGCCCAAACGTAATGCAACCGAGATTCGGAAAGTGTTATCATCAAGTAAAGTTCCGATATGTCGTGATGGTAAGACAGTGAGCCATCCATTAGATTCTTTTGCAAGAGATGCATTGTATCGTGCCTTTTGTTCTTCGGTTGAAAGTTGCAGAGAATTGACTGTTTTGTTGATGATAATGAGATCCCAAGCTTTCTGATTTTCTTTGTTTTCTGGTAGATTACTCTCATTCATACATGACCACTTAGATAAGCTTTCCATATAATTTGCAACGATTGACTCATCTGAAATTTGTGGTAACATCATGTTGACGAGCTCAATCACTGAATTTATGGAAGCTAAAAAAGCTGGTAGCACATCCGTAACTTTCCTGATTCCCAGACCACCAAAATGCACTGGTAAAGATGATATTGTCCATTGTTCATCGCTTAAACGTGAATTAACATTTTCTTCAAGTGACCGCTTGATAGTGAAATCAATTTCTTGTAGATCTTGTTCAACGTCATTTACTTTTTTCGCAGCAATTACAGTTTTAAGCAAAGTACCGCTATATTTACATTTATTCAACGTTTTTTCCACAATTTTTCTCTTTAAAAAATAAACCTAGATCAACTAATCACTTAAGTTTTCCTAAGAATAAGAATTGATATCAAAAACAGCTTAAATAAACAGTTTGAATATTCTTCGTGTGTAGGGTTCACCTGATAGTTTTTCCAGTGCGATTTAAACTCGTGATTAATAGACTCCATAGCCTGTTCACTGTAAAACAGCGAGATTTGTTATATTTTCTGCAAATTTGTAGGAAGAGTTAGTTTTAAACCTTAATCTAAATGGTTTGCTTATATTTTTAAAAGAAAAATTAGAATTATTGAAGAAAAAATGTAAAGTGCCTCGAGATGATGTCGAATCTTCTCAAATTGAATTTCGTTTGGCTGAATGGTTGTGTATTGGGTCTAAAATGAATGGTAGGAGCTTCTTTTATTCATATACCACCACTTAGATTCTTAAAACTCCATTAGATGTGTTTCAGTATTCCATGTGTCCCATGAGAGGGTTACTACATGGAGATTTTATATGTAAAGGATTTTGATTTCGCTCGCAAAGTACTCGTAGCATATCCCTCTATTATTTTCAATAAAAATATCCCATGTTCACGACCTTCGCAAAATAAAGTTGATCAGCCCCACCGTGACAACAGTATCTATTGGTGAGAAATCAAGAAAAACTGCATATTTTCCTACTTTTCCTGTTTTCCCGCATCTCCCACTGAGATCTTCCCTCCCAAACTATGCCTTAAATGTGAAGTTGAAATGAATTATTTAGTTTGAAATAAATGGAAATTTTCCAGAATTAAATTCCATCCGAATGCAACAATAAAAACTCAACCCTTCTTCATCGCTGCTCGTTTTTTTTTAATGCTCGTGTTGTGATCCCCTATCATTTATTATCGTTTGTCATACGTGAAACAATGGTGTCTGTCCCATTTTCCATTATGACTGAATTTATTAATTTCATTTTCGATTCGAAAATGTAATGCTAATTTATTGGGAGAGCCATCATGCCAATGAACATTATCGTCATATCGGTTTTTGCGTTGACTAATTGATTAAATTGGTAAAACGAAAATTCCTGGAGCAAAATATACATATTTGTATAGTCAATAGTAGCGACGTGTCTCATATATTCTGTGAAACTTATATATATCGTTGATGTACACATCCATTTCGTGTGTGTGCTTATAGCAAAGTTGCGTGAAAAAGCTTCTGGCGTAATAAATCACCGTTCAAGCTTCTAGTAGAACTACATTCTTAATATCACATAATATAGAACAGCACCACCACCGGGTGTTATATATCTACTTAAACATCAAACGTTCGCTATATAATGTTCATATGTTCAAAGATTAATTAGTTTTTTGTTCTTTAATTTAGTGAATCCAAATACACAATGACTGGGAATAAAACTAAATAATGTCTGCGACCTATAGGACCTTATGTAGGTTACATAATTGATGGTGATTAGTCACCCAAAAGATAAAGCTACGCAACATGAAAAATAGGAGTTTTATCTGATTTGACATCGAAAATGGCATGTACTGTGAGCTTTGGGTTGATAAATTCAATTTGATTTGTCATAGTCGAGAGGCTTATGCCATGCTACTTATCGTTCAACTCAACTAATTTTTTTGTAAATGAAAAAAGAAAGAAGAAAATAAAATCGATAAATCTTCGGCGTCATTAACATGGAATATCGTTAACGAATGAACCATTTTTAGCTGGAATGTTTTCTAAGAGAAAAGTAATTTACTATCAGATCTTCATTACTCCGAAGATGACGGACGAATTTTTTTCTGCTCTCCGTTTTCATCTGAAATGATTTTTTTCTGAATCGTCAACATCATTCATGTTACAGGATGGTCAACGGTTCCAGACGAAAAGGCTACAAAATACCGATTAACAATCAAGGATATTCAGACACAAGATTCTGGCACATACACATGTGCCTCACCCAGAGGTCTAACCAATTCGATAAATATTGTGGTTGCTAGTAAGTTGTCGAATGTCTTACCTGGTCTTTTCTCAGTTTTCTTTCAATATTAATTCTCTTAAAATTAGTATCAAATTGTCCACAACATCCAGAACCATTGCCACCGTTGACATTACGTTTGGAAGGACTAAAATTGGGTCATCGTGCTTTGTATAGTTGCCCACTTGGCTATACAATTGAAGGGACTTCTAATTCAACGTGCTTAGCTTCAGGTAAATAGTTAATTCGACGATATTGTTAGTAAATTTTATCCCGAAGAAAGCCTATCCTCGAACGCATCTTCAAGTTTGTCATAAAGTTCAACACATTTCGATTTTGAATTCCAAAAATAGCAAATTTTAGATTGCAGAATTTTCCTCATAAAAGTTGAATTTTGATGTAATATAGGCAACTGGTCATCACCTCCTCCAACGTGTCATTCGATTCAGTGTCCTCCGTTGTTCCTAGAGGACCCTCATTTAAGTTTAACCGAACTGAATGCTTCCGCATGGGGACGAGCCGTTTTCAAGTGTTCGTGGGGGTATCGATTGAGTGGCCCACCAGGATTAGAATGTGAACCGAATGGAATTTGGAGCGGTCCAGTACCCCGATGCAAAGGTTAGATCAAAGACGCTCTTACGTTTGAAAATTTGTTTTTGCTAGGATAATGATCTGCAAATCGATGCAAGAATTGCCACTTCACGAGATTAAACGCTAAACTTTTTTGACTCTATTCCTACAAGCAATCCAATGTCCACAACCGCTCGTACCGATAAATGGGCGCATCGACGGCACAAGCGGTTCGGCAAGTCATCGACGATATGCGGTTGGAGCTTTAGTGACATTCAGTTGCACAGAAGGACATTTACTAGTCGGTGAAGCGAGTATCGTTTGCACCGAAACTGGTTTTTGGAGTCACCCACCGCCGTTCTGTAAGTTGTAAATCTGTTTTCCTAATTCGTTTTTCACATTCATTTCTATCCATTCGTGGATTTTTGCACGCATAATTTACTCAACACAAAACATATAAATAACATAAAACCGTAAAGCGGCAACCCAGCAAAGACATTCATTTAACTTAATCACCAGGAAGATCACAAACCGAACCTAATAAATATTTCCGAAACTATGGTCGTTGAATAAATAATTCAGCGTCGTACACAAACGGTTCGGTGTGTGCATATTATATTTACACTCTCTTGGTCTTGGCGGTGACGGTCGTGGTTCCCATTTAGTAGAAACTCTTCCGAAAATTAATTATTACAGCCGTAAAAAGCTCGCGCATACATTTATAACCGACTGTGGGTAATAAACTATATTCCACGGTGGATTCCGATATTACATCGTAATGGGTAAATGGGTGGGTTATCGTGTCTTAACTGACGCCGTATATCATAAGAGGGTATGTGCTTGTTGTAACGTGCAGCGAATTACTTTTTTTTGGCTCAAACATAAATTCAGGTGAATGGAAATATCACTGCGCAGGTACACAATTACACATTATTTATCGGTGCGATAAATAGGATCGTTAGTTGGAAGATGAGCGGAACGCTCATTACATACCTAAATGACCACCCAATTTTTGAAACATTTCGCGATTAAATGACTGTTATGATATGTTTTCTAAGCAAGGAGAAACCGCCTCATTCAAGCCTAAACTATTTCGAAATAAATTGATCCGTTTCTTTTGCGACCTTTCCCTTCTCCGTTTTTTGCAATGACTCTAATCAACATCATTTTGAATTTAAAAAAATCAGGTAAATCTCAATGTCCGTACCCCGGCGATCCACCAAATGGCTTAATTGCTCCGCTCAAATTCCATTACGATCCCGGCGACTTTTTAAGCGTGCAATGTCGTCCCGGTTTCGTTGAATATGGTACGAATGGACCGCCAGATAGACCACGTTGCTTGCCCGATGGAAATTGGTCCGGTCCAGTGCCGCAGTGTCGTAATTATGAGGATGTGTAAACGAAAAGTATTTTTTTGTAAAAATAAATGAATTATTGAATTTAATGATCTTGGTGATAAAATTAGGAATGTAGGCGAGACAAAAGAAAAAAAAGACATATTTAGGTTAAGTCAAGCGATTACGTGTCAACAATAGTAAGTTACAAGGATGAATTCAACTTATTAAGTATAAAATCTGAGACAATTCACTAATACACTTCATAGAACCGCACCCAATTTTTAGACTTTCGCAGAATACGAAAAGAAATCTAAAGAAAGTCCAACATTTCTGCAAAGACCAAGACCGTCGGTTTCAGTTTTTACTGTAAACATTTTTGGGAACTGATAACTAATTGCTCGTATTCGGATGATTTAACCTACTATTTTCACTCCAATGAATTATTGTGATTTGGATTCTTATCATTCAAAGTATTTAATCAATTAGTTTCAATGAGGGACATAGTTATAAGTGAAAGGTCAATTAAAACCTGACTGATCACACCACAAAGCACCTTTCACAGACAGAGTTTCAAGAACTCGGGCTAAGGGATACATATACAGGAAACTCTACGTTTTCATTCATAAAAATTTTTGTATCAACATCTGGTCAAAAGAAGTGAAAGATTTGATATTTATATATAATTTGAAAGCCAAGATCTAGATACCGTGGGCATATCAGCATGACATGACTTCAAACCTACACTATACTATTACTTCGATTTTTGAGCTGTATAACGGCATTTACGAGGCTATGCTTAATATCAGTCCTCAGAGATCGTAGAAAATTTATGTTTAAGACAAATTTAAATTCACAATTTTACCGAAAGATCGGTTGCGGTCTGTTGTGCCAGACAAGTAAAAATTTCGAAATGTCTACTTGTCTCACCTTTAGTAAAAAATTACATTTTAAATTTCATTCCTTATTTGGATTTCCATTGGATTTTTCCGGTCTGTGAACACGTATATATGTATTCAAGGCCGGACTGGCCATATTCATGCGATGCCTGAAGGACTTTCGATTATTTTTATTAACAAATTTTCGTCATTAAACGCGCTGACAATGTATACATTAGGCATGCCTTCGTTAGGGCCGTTCTAGCGCTTCAACCCGAAAGTCGTAAAAGAACTTTTTTTTGAAAACCATCGGGCACAAATATCGATCTATTGATGATAAATACACACCGTCTGTGAAAGGTCAATAGGAAAAACCATGGTTCATATCAATTAAATGTAAAGCTAATAAATTAATCATTTGAATTCAAAAGATACACTCGTGGAATTTTGAAAACCGACTCATTTTCTGTTTACGTGGTTTTTTGTGAATTTTGCATGAAAAAATCAGAAACTCAAGTAAAACACAGAAACAGATAATGGATCGGTTTTCAAAATTCCATGTGTGTACAAACTAACATTTAATAAAATATTTTGATCAGACAAAATCGTCCAACGAAATGATAAAAATACAAACATCATACCAAATTGAAAGTACATTAAATATCTATATACAAAGTCCATCAGTTTAGTCAATGTTATTTGTATCATAAAAAAATCTTCAAACTAAAAATGAAAATGAAATCTATACAACAATTTGTTCAATTCCACTTATTATGATTGTTGAATTATGAAAATTTAAAGCTGGCAAAGTAAGGACAAAAAAATTACAAGTAAAATTTACCAACCAAAAAAAGATTAAAATAAAAAATTAAAATATTTATATAATATATTTAGCTGTGTACGGATGTATATTATGAAAATAAATATAGAAACATCAAAGTGATACAAATTATGTCGAAACATATTAAATTCCATTGATTCAAATTTATAAATTTGTGTTTTAATCGAATAAATTTTTGATCAAATTAATATCATCGATTGTGTATCGCACCAAAAAAACATGCAGCAGACAATATCCACATCCACAATATAATTGTATTAACTCGCTAACCAGTTTTCTGCATTCTATGCCACCTATTTCAAAGCAATTTCCAACTAATATTTTTTGTGAGAACTTTTCTCGTCCAAAAACGGCTATTTATCGAACCAATAACTTTGAAGAAAATATACCGTTCTGCGACAGTTTGAAATAATGGAATAAATACTTGTGGTCACCTCGTCATTTTTACCATTTCTCGCACATCCTTTACAGTTCTGCATAAATAACTAGTACAGTGATAAACAAGCTCAAAAGGCAACTTGGTGCAGAAGTGAAGGTCCATGACAAGCTGTAAAAATGATGATTGCAGATCTTGTACGAGTATTATCCTTACGCGAAATATAGGTGTCCTCAATCGAATTTCAAAAGGAAATCACCCGAGCTAAAGTTGGTGTCTATAAATCGGTTATAGATCCCCATTTTGCCATCACTCCTACTGATTGAAAACCTTATGGAAATGGAATCAATGCAAAACCTCTAGAACAAAGCAATGCATTGCAATGCTAGATATTCGACGATGTTCAAGAGACGCTAGTGCGAAGAGTATGCTGTAAATATCGACAAAAAATGTTTTTCCATACAAGCAAGAATCACGCTATGCTGGATGCTCTATCAATTTTGAGTGTAAAGCAAACGATTTTGCTGCAGACGATGATATTGATGTACAAAATCGAAAATGGATTGGCTTCGGAATATTTCACTGAGCAAGATTGAGTAAAGCAAAGTCGGTAGAGATGTTCAGTTTGGTGTGAAGCTAAGATAATATGTCAGACTTAATGAGTGAGACTATCACTGTGAGAGTAATTGGGTAATGGCTTTGGTGTTTTTTTTTATGTGAAACGCGTATAAGGATAGTGTTGCAGAGTTGAAGAAATTCTTTTTATATTTAGAATTGGTTGTTCTAGATAAGATGTAAATTTTGTCAAAAAGGAGAAGAAAAAGTTGCAATAAATGTGATATTAATATATTCGGATAACAATCTTGTATTGAAATTTGGTGAAATGCCCACCAATGCAAAAGAAGCCATAAGTGTGACATTTTCAAAGTATAAAGCTAAAGTATAAAGGTAAGTGTTCTGTTAAGTGACAGAACGATTTTTTGGAGTTCTACTATTTCAGTAGTTAACGAGAACAGCAACAGTATTAAGTAATAAACTCGGGATGAAGCGTGCCAAAATTATCGTTGGCAAAGTTTTTACTTTTTTTTATAATTTTTCTTTATAAAAGTCGACGTTAGCTGGAGCTCGTTAATAATAAGGCTCTTCAAGTCCAAATTTACATGCGGTATATAAAGAAGAAATACAAACCAAAGTGAAATGATTGATGTCGGGTGTCAGTAGACATTTTATCAACAAAAGCCAATACCATCTATCGTTTAATCTGGTGACACAAATTAATTTTCGCTGAGAAAAACTCTATCGACTACACCCCCTTCGTTATACGAACTCGTCTCTGATTCGGAAAGAAATTCCGTAACTTTTGTGTTTGACTTCGAAAACAAAAAAGGAAAACTTTTGTCAGAAAAACAAACCAAAAACAATCATAATTTTCTAATTTAGGACACTTTTTGATCCGCAAAAGTTATCGAACTGAACAAAGTTTCCATTTACTTTTATCTTTGCGGAAAAGTGATTGATGAATCAATTTCAGTTACAGTTTGTTTTTCATTCGGATACGTTTTTTTTAATAAAATCAAAAATATTACAACGCGACATTTAAACGTTGAATATCGTACAAAAAAAAGGGAAAATTAGTTTTTCAATAAATTTTCAAGCACCACCACCCGATATAAAGCAGCACGTTTGTTGTATTTTTTTTGCTTGGTTTATATACGATGGCGTTGTATGTATACATCATGGTTGTTATCGGTAACACTTTTCATACTCGTTTTATGTGGAGTTCAGAATTTGTTAAAATTATTTCCTTTGAAATGAAAATTTTTATATTTAGTTTTGGGATTTACGGACGATTAATACTAGTAATACAGCAAATAACCAACGGAAAATCGAATAATTGAACATGGAATAATAAAACACGATGATGAGCGTTTCGAGTGCATGCCGGAAGGTATTGCATATTTAGCTCTTGATTCGCAAATTAAACGAAGTAATGACATGCAAATACGTGTCCATGACAATTGAGAAATGCTAAGCTATTTCATGTATCAGTTTATAGCAAAACTGCAGACTAAGAGGGATCGACCGCACATTTCTTTGGGTAATATCGTCAATGAAGCATGAAATCTAATTTACGGAGACCAATGGAGTAGTGGAAGTTAATATATTGGATATTGTCTGTAATTGATTCCAGTTGAGAGCGTTCAAATTATTAACTTTGTTCATGCATCTGTTATCGACAGTAACGACTTGATAATGGAGCAATCGGGATAATACAAACGGATATATTAACGGTGAACATTGGCAAAGAAAATGCAGCATTGTTAAAACTTCTAAGAGGGAGTTTTGAATGTAAAGGAACGGTGGATCTTTCATAATATAAGGAACGTTACCAGAGATCTTTTCATAGTTTTTCACCATTCACTTGCATGTATCATCACAGAAAAAGAATTCTACTTTGCAATTTCATGACCAACAATTTCAGCTGCAGTAGAGTCCCAACCAATTTATTAAGATTTATCAGATAAACTCGGGAGGATTCAAAACAAATCTACGTAATCCTTCGGTCGTACGCATAGAAAGTCTATTGGAGGCTTATCGGTTTAAAGGCATTTCTTATTATCGCCTTCCACCCACTTATTCCATTTTATTACAAAGTTTTTTTTTAGGAACATCGTGCCAGTTGAAACGTTTTCGCATTTAATGAAAAGAAAAAGAGAAAAAAAATCCAAAATAAACTCGAAAGCCAATGAATCGATTCCGAAATAAATTCCAATCACTTCAACAAAGTCTTAAAACAACCACAAAGCTGGTGTGTAAAATAAAAATCTCAGATGAAAAAATCTCATTAAATCTAAATTTCGTAGAATGTATATTGGTACTCTTCGACCGTTCCCTCTGCTTTCGTTTCATTACTTTCGTAGCAATACCAGCGTAACTAAATAGAATTAATAGAGAAGAAGATTACCGTTTTTGTTTTTATCAAACGTTCCATCATATGTCACGACCTATCCCTACATTTTTGCTTTAAGTAAAGAAGGAAAAAAAATACCAATTTCATCCACAACCGAATACGTAATACAGTTTGCTTATTTTCTATTTTGTGTTTTTTTTTCACAATATACAACCGAAGAGTGTAACGCTTGCACATTTTCTACTTATTAAAGAACATGACGGAGACGTGTACACTACATTCGAGTAGAAGAGTAAACAAAAAAGGACTGGGGAAAAAAGTCCTAATTTACCGGTGGACTGGAAAATTGGTCTCAAATAAAAGGTGTTCATGTACGTGGGGTGAATTTTAAGTCCATTGTATTCTGTTTGTTCTTTTTGCACTTAATTGTAGATATGACTGGGGTTCCGATTAGATATATCCGCCTTTGTGTGTAATGTGAATTATATCCATTCGGCAATGGAAATCGCATGATTTACGAAAGGAAGCTTTGATTCAATTGTACTTATGAAAATGTTTTTTTTAGGAAGAAAATTGTTTTTCTTTTCGTTTGGTGCTCACGATTTCGTTGAAATTGAAAAACACGTTATTGCTGTGCTTTGTACGTGGGAGAATTTTGAAGTACGCTTCGTATAGGCTTAACGGATCATAAGATATATACACATGCGGTGCTAAGCCAAAACAACGCCAGCCGCAATCTGTTATCGGGGTTTTGAAAGATTTGACGAGGATTGAGCTACTTTTGAATTGTCAGAAAAATATTGGCTTAAGTTATAGCATATCAGGCAAATAAGACACGCAACGATTTCTTGTTTCTATTCTATGAGGAAAATACAGATAGATCGTGGACCAATCAGATGATAGGTCATGCCTTACGGGAGAGGAATTTACTGTGTTTTGCAATGTCTAAGCCAAAACAACTAGTCCAGTAGCGTAGCCCCAAGGGGATGTTTTGGTTGATGTTTTGGTTGAGTACCATGAAAAAGAAAAGCTCGGTGCCAAGCTGACATCCTATCAGGGGAATAAAAGCGAGAGGAACTCTGTATTGGAACGCATATTTTCAGTTTTCAATCCTTTTCGAACACTATAAACAAATATCTTTCCTGATTTTTCTTAATTTAAATGTCACCATGTAACTACGTCCAAAAAATGCTAATAATAACTAATTAAACTGATTTTTGGCGGCCAAACATGTTTCAAATGTAATTATTGAATCTTTTACTTCGTTTCGTCTAAGTATTTTAAACAAAGTGGCAGAGAATCTTTTACTTCATTAGTTGAAATGGATGACTTGCAGTGTAAGATCTCATTAGTCAGATTTAACTGCTTAGAAATTGTTGTCATCACCGTCGTTCCTCATTTTTATCATTATTTATGACTAAAATGTTACAGGAATTTCGTTCAAATCATCAAAACATTTTATTTATTATAACGGCGGGTGGGAACACAAGTTCTCATATTAGTGAACCGTGTGTACCTGACAACAGTGTCAAATGAAAATTTATTTTCCAAATTGAGAAACATGTCCTTGACTATTCGAATTACTTAGTCCATGCTGCAAAACAGCCTTTTGTGCATTAGAATTGTCTCGTCTCAATTGTGCAATGCCCTCCTGAGCATTACTATTACCCCATCCATTCTGCGAAACACTTTCCTGAACATTAGAATTGTCTCGTCTCAGTTGTGCAATGCCCTCTTGAGCATTACTATTACCCCATCCATTCTGTGAAACACTATCCTGAACATTAGAATTGCCTCGTCTCAGTTGTGCGACAGCTTCCTGGGCATTCACGTTGCCCCATCCACTTTGTGAAACACGCTCTTGAGCGTTTGAGTTCTGTCGTCGAAACTGACCGACGCCATGTTGAGCGTTCGAATTTCCCCAGCCTTTAATGCGTTCGTTTTGATTAAATTACCACCATTCAGTAAGTGAAATTCCAGTTAATCCTTACCTGACTGATCAACATTCGATTGAACATTGGAATTTTGTCTGCGACCCGGAGGCATAAATGCAGACATATCTGGCATGGCTGGCATTTCAAACATTGGCACGGCAGGCATTTCCATAAATGGAACCCGTGGAACTTCGAAAGCTGGCATTCCTGGTAATTGTGGTGTGGGAGCTGCCCAAATTACTTTAATAAGAAAAGAAAAAAAATGTTTTAGGGGGTAATGTGTGGTGGTTTTATTTAATTTTTTTCTAATTGTGTCGTTGTGAAAACGGATGCTTCAAGACTGAAAATATTTCTGTTGAAATAAAAATTTTAAATATCACTGTTGAGAATTTTCAGCACCGTTGCAAAGCTATTAAAACAAGCTACAGAGAAAAGAATTGCACCCGAGTTCTATTGTCAAGGGTAAAGAGGACAACGTTCCGAAACAGATGGCTTAGCTTGGAAATACTCTTCTTTAATTAAATTTTTAATTCGCTTTGCAACCACTCATGTTATGAACAAATTGTAAATTGAATAATTGTAAAATAAATTGTAATAAAAAATGCTAACCAGAAGCAGCAATTGCAACGAAAAATACGTGAACTTTCATCATTTCTTAATTTCAATTTAATTGTGTGGAGGTTAACTAAACACTAAATATTATACTATATACACTTCTCTATAAGTTTATCGGAAATCAAACTACCAATTATCGTACGAAATCATTGTATTTATACCAACAACCATGTTATCAATCAATTTGTTTTCTATTATGAAAAATTAACCGCCGTGAATAAGGTACGATTACCGTATAATTATAAAGTTTCTCATTCAATGGAATGGAATGTTGAAAAAAAACCTATAACATATAGAACTCATTTCATTCTCGCCAGTGAATCTTTGATACAGAATCTATTACATCATTTTTCTTAACATACGTTTATATGGCCACATTAACCGGAGGTCATTGCTCACTTGTGTCGGTGCTGACGATAACACATGATTAATCGTTTCGTAAAGGGTAAACGGATCTCTCTCAAATACGTAAATAGGATAGTAGGGTTATGCTGTCATTACTTCAGTGTTGTCGTATTCAGCACATATTTTGCGTTTTCCGTTAATCGTCAATCCCGATGCCCAATATTTCTAAGCAGTATTAAGGTAAATACTGATGAACTCTGGCTAATGAGCCACAAACTCCGTTAAGATAAATTAAGTAAAAGATTTTGATAGACTATCTTGAAAGAGAAGATTTTAATATAATCCTGCAAAACCTTATCGTCATGAATTGGAACTGAGCCAGTAGTAGGAGAAGTAAACGATATTTCTGGTAAAGAGTCGTACGTCTCACAAGAATTATCTGCTGATAATTTAATTTTTTGCATTACGAAAGGGGAGGGTTGGGGACAAGAAGGCATGCTAAATCGAAATAAAAATTTAATATTCAGATCACAAAATCTAATTTAACAGATACCTCCCTTGTTCACGTGATGAACTACTACCTCTTCGTAGCAATTGAAATGAAAAAAAAATAAATAAAAAAAAAACAAACTTAAAGCGTCAGGTTTATGCAGGGAGGAATACTGTTACTACATGAAAAAACTCTTAGACGAATAGTTCGGAATAAACTTGTGGCAATCATTTACTTACTTACTTACATGAACAACATAGAAATGTATATACACCTGACATACCGCAAAGAATCGTGTGCATAGTAAGTATTAACATGTGTCGCTTGTGTGAATCACTATGATAACTTCCTATGCAGAAATGTTTCTCAGTGCTCAGTTACGTTTAAAGTGTTATTTTATAAACATACCGATCGCAATGAATACAATGTCAGCAGAACAGCTACGAATGCTTTTTCCCTTTGCTTACTATATATAGTGTAAATACGGAATACAGGAATCACTAATTTACAAAAGAAAAAGTTGTTACATTCGCTGGTTTTTTTTTACAAGAAGAGAGAGCACTCAAGCAGAAAAATATAACGGAAATTGCCGTTACAATTTACCTTCACTTGTGTAGGACGAATGAAAAAAAAGAAACTTTCATAAAAATATTTCACGGAAACTTTGACTGAATACCAAGCCCATCCAGAACTTACATACATCCAATACGAAACCTTCATAAATCATTATTTATTATCCACGTCTATAGCAAGAAGAGGGGCATAAATGCTAGACACATATTTTTCTCGTATATAATGCTAGGAAATTTGTTATGCATTAAATTTATGTATCTGTTTCTTTGCCTTCCTAATTAGGGTGGCTGAAAATGTCACTTTGTGTTACTTGGTACTACAGCAGAGCAAGTTAATATCTTAAAATGTCGGGTCGCTCAGAGTTAGAGTTACTTATAGATCTAGTATGTAAATTTATAACTATTTTTCATGTGTCGGGGCCGAAAACGGGGGTTTCGCAGAAAGTTTGTACGGGTTTTCGGCTCCTTACATGAAAAGTTGTATACGGATCTGTTGTGGACGGTTTATTTAAGGCACTTTCGCTTGTCGCTCTCACTTCGTTCGGGCTACAACTCTCCAAATTGCCTAACAGATACGTAAATAACTGATAATTTCGTAAATACTTAAAAGTTACGAGGAAGAGGGGCAATCGTTTCCGAGTTTGCTATAAATGGAAGGAAAATCCTTAAATCCTTTGTTTAAAGTTGTCTGATGAAAAATCTTTTACTTCATTTGTTTTACAATGTATTTTCCTATATAAAAGCTTAGAGTAATTATAACTAGAGAGGAAATTTCGAACAAAATTACGTGAAATATGTGGTCCCAACATCAAATACGAAATGTTTGGTAGTATGTGTTTGCCCTCTTAATTAAGAGGGACAATTTCGGCGCATAAAATTTGAATTAAGTTACCAATCATTTTTTTTTTTTACTTTTTTCTTGTGAAAATTTTGATACAAAAATAAGTGATATAGCTGGACTGTCAGTTTCTGTGATTAAGAACAATGGCGTTTAATTTAAATTACGATCCCCCAATATCGCAAATTCGCTTGGAAATTTGGTATACAAGACAAGTTAACAGATTCTGTCGGAATTTTTTTGTATTATTTTTTAACAAAAGTAATTTTTATTCTGAAGATCCGACCTATTGCTAGTAAAGACAAAACATTGAGACAAAACGCAACCACATCCAACACGTGGATCTGTGATTATTTCTATTGATGTCACTTTCCATGAAGTCACATACTCTGGTGTGTTTGTACACATAACATTGCTGATTGTTTGATTGAAGAATTATTTATTTCCATTTCTTGCAATCGGTTTGATCAGACGGAAAACTATGTCAAAAAAAGCTGGGGAGACAACATGCAAGAATGTGGTTATGTGCACATCAATTACTAAGAAAAACTATGTTTTCTACTTCGCAGTACTTCGGGACATACACCCTTTAATAGAACAGGAATGGACCATCGCAATTTTATTTATTTTTTGTAAGTTTCACTGATGAAATTTAAAAATAAATAACATTCAACGCATAAGACTGTTTCGATGAACAACGTCAATAAATATTTTGACAGAAATCTCAAATGTTAGTGTATTGGTAGAAGCTCTACGCAAATCATTACGTAAATGTATCTTATACACATTGATGCCGGGACCGCTTTTCGTAGTGCGAATTTCCTCTCTAGGTATAATTACTCTAAGTATAAAAGAATACAAGGCGCTTATGTGACTGATTTTTTGTCGTCGATAACAAATGACTCGACGTTTCAGAAACTTAAAGGTCAATATACCTTAAATCTAAGATTGTTAGGTCTTGCTTATGTCTTAGAGCAGCTTTCAAGAATTGATATTTCATTGATAATTCTATAACTATAAATTTTCTAGTGTACAATGGACATCACTGAAATTTCGGCATAAAATTGCTTCAGCTGTTTTTCAGCTGGTCCACGCATATAAATAATCCTGCTCATACATATTTATACGTCCCCTACCACTTGAAACTATTTCACTAACATAAACAAGTGGAAGCACTTCTGTTTGTATAAGTTCACCAGATGAAAAACAGCTGAAGCGAATTGATCCCTAAAATTCACTGACGTCCACTGTATATTAATTCTCCTTATGAAGCAAAACCTCTCATCTTGTTTGCAATGTAGTGCTTGAACTTTCCACACAAACTTACGTAGGCGTAAGACTCAAAAATGTGAAGCACCCTAATTTTAGTAAAGAGAAATGGGATATCAACTGAAAGGTAAAATAATTTTCTAGGTGAAACTCAAATAACAAACAAACGAAAAACTGTACCATGTGTCTATAGATAGAGCTATATGTATCTTAGGCAAACTCATTTAATTTTTTTTTTCATTTTTACTCTTTTTTCTGATGAATAAATTTTATTCATTCGAAAATCGTGTATATCCCCCTCATTTCAAATGATCTAGGAATAAACTCTTTCTTGTTATATTGATGTTCGACATAATTTACATGTCAAACAAGAAACCTTTTAAAAAAGACTTGATTGTATAAATTTTGTGCTGGAATGGTATAACACACATAATAAGAGCGGTGAATTGTTAGTGTATTGCAAAAGCTCTTTGAAGCATAGTAATGATACCAACAAGAGGGATCTCTCGGCATCCTTTTACTTTACCGACACAAGTAGAATTTAATTGAAGTGTCGGATGTGTAAAAAAGTTTGAGTTTCAAACAGTTGTAGTGAATCGGAAAGAGAAAAAACACACAAAAGTAATTTGAGGTCGATTTTACATTTTCGTATGTGTATGATGTAATCGCTCTGAGGGAAAAAGCTTATGGTCGATTTTCCATGTAACTTTTTGCTAGCAGGTAAATTCACTATTTATGAAAGAGTTTTTTTACGTAAGTGGAACCGAATTTTACATCAAATGAGTGGCCAATTATAACATAACAAACGATGACGGTGCTGTTCAAAAAGACACCTCGAAAGGTATATGTCCAAATACTTTCAAATCACTCAACATTCTCATATGAAGAATGTTGAGGGTTGATCCGATTCTTCTTCTTTCTTGTTTTATACCTGAAATGCCTAACAAATTTGAAATAAAATCAAACAAGGCTTGCCTAAATGTGAGCTTTCAAACTTAAACGCTGTGAAAACCGATATATCTCTTTTCTGTAAGATCAAACCCATGATGATCCATCACCGTTTTTTCTCTGCTAGAGGTTATCCTTAAATTATGCTCCATTGAGACGGCGACGGACGACGGGTTATTGTATTGCTTATAGCAATTGAGGTAAAATTACTAATGGTCGGTTAGTATTTACCTCAAAGGTACGCATAATCATATAGTAAGTTACAGTTGTGCCAGAACCGTCAACTTCAGCTCGGAAATAAACAATATGGAATGTTGCACGCACAGCCCTGTTTTAGCATGAAAATAGAAAATATTCGGAGGCTGATGAAATCACAGTAGGCACTGCGTTTCTGTTGTACAGATATGACTTGCTTTCGTTGTATGAGTTAAAACATACAATACAAACAATCCTAAGCGGTAGCTCTTATCACTAAAACCTCCAAATTTGACACTTGTCAATTCAGTGTTCATGCTAGTAGCAGTGCTGTGAATGCTGCAAACACTGTCCCAATTTTTAACGTTAACTATGAATCATAATCCATGATAGATAGATGACGCAGTTTCGCATCAAATGCATTTTTCTTAGTGTCTCTAACAAGTACTGGTTTGAGACTCATGTTGAGTTCATGTTATTTAAAATTACACATTCAGCTTACAGAGAACACAGCAATTAATACTTTGAAGGTATGATTGATAGTTGGTTTCAGAGGACTTCCGATGCACATTTTTGTACTAACACCATATTAAGAAAGTATTAAAGGTTAAATCTCTTGACATGATAACTTCAGATCGATATATCAGGATGTAATTCCGTCGTTTTAAGCTAAAACGCCGTATCACATTCGTGTCTTTTTGTCTTTCGAGAGCTTTAAGCTTCTTTTGCATTCCACTGAAATATTCCTCTTTCCAATGTAATCCAAAAGTAACGCAAAGCTTTCGAAAGCTCTCAAAACGACAAAAACAATGCGATACGGTGTAACGGCTTAACAGGGCAGAATTTAAGTTGACCTGAACTTATAGAATTTACTCTCGAAGACGCTCCTGTAAATTTTGCTTCACCTGAATTTTATCTGTACTGAATACCGAAATGGAATCTTTGAGTGACAAAAACTGTCCACCATCTCGACTTAACTAACTTTCATATAAGAAACGCAATCAGCATCAAACATAGTCAAACAAAAAGATGTTTCAAGTTAATCTGCGAAAACCATCTTCACCATTGAATTTATTCACCTTATCGGATTAACTTTCAACATAAATTTCATTTATATGCGAAAATAGATTCGTCGGTATAACGGAACCATTTCAAGCAAATTTATCGATGATACGATGAACGGTTCCGTAAGTCCATCACTTAAATATTTAAAAATACTTTCGTGCCAATAAATCGTAATATAACTCCAAGATTTCGCAATGTATACGCGAGAATGTTTCCCGTCTCGAGTGGTGGTTATAAGCGGATAAGCCCACACAAAAAATAAACCAACTGATTTGCCGTGTAATTCAGTTAACGTTATTGACCTATTAAGGATGGACTGGTTAATTCACTTTTTTATTTTCATATAAGAAGGGTTTGCTTTGCTTGAGGGGGTGAGTTAATTCAAAATTTCGATACGAAAATGTGAATCAAATTCATCTCACAGAGGAATGCAGTGGATAACGATTTCGGAATATTTATGTTGCTAGCATTTCATGTTTATACGAAACATACTGTAGCGTATCCTAAATATCATTGGTATAAACGCTGGCTGGTGAAAGTTACATGGCGTTGAGTGGAATTTAATATGTCTCAAAATGTACCTTGAGGGTTGCCCGTATGGCACGAGTACAGCATTAATGTATTAAATATGTACCCTTATAGCTCCTCTGTTGACGGTTAATTGTTGTTTTAATGCTGAGTTTGGTTGTTATGTTTTAATTTGAATAAATTTGCGTTGGATGTTTTCAGTATTTAATATTAGAGATATAGATAGAGGTGTGCCGTGTTGTGTACGCATTGAACTTTGGGTTGTTTATATATATACTATAATACTCTGGAGACAGCGATTAGAAAATTTGTTTTTTCTTTGTTTCGGATTGGATCTTACATGGAAATGTGAAAATGGTGTGTCAGTCTTATTAAGCTCAAAGAGGGAAGTCGCTGTAAGAGTATATACTGTTATCAAGTTATAATGTTGAATCGCGGCAATAAAAAAAAATATTTTAAAATTCCCATCGCATTCAGTTCATTCCTACATCCAATTCAAAAACATTTTGCTCCGCAAACTTGTCGCATTGTTGAGACGTAATGAAAGAAAATGAAGAAAGCCATCGAATTTGTAACATTTTCATTCATTACCTTGTATAAATGTACATACATAAGTAACGATGATTGTATAATATAACGAATGGAAAATGTTTCCCATTTCGACATTCATGGTAAAACCTACGAGACAACGTTTTAGGTTTGAGTCGTTTTTGTTGATGGAAAGAAATAACAATAGGAAAATGAAACTCATGTGGATGAAGTGAATGTGTATGGTTGCCAGGATGGCACAATTTTTTTGTTGGTAAATTTCTGCCGGAGAACATCTTCTCACTTACAGTTATTTACCGGGAACTTTAGTTCACTGGGCTGAAGCTGAAAGTCGTCAGGAGCGCAGACACAAGAAGTGTTGAAATCAGATGCGAAATTTACGGAATCACTTTTCACAAGCACGAAGATCCATTAACTCTATTACTTTTTCTGTGTAAGGTATTTAATACAAATTCTATTACTTCATTAGTACATTCACCATACATTCACATATTTTGCTATAAAGGCAAAATTAGCCTGAAGCAATAGCTTACTTTCGTAGTCATCGTCGAAAGCAGACGACTATCCATTTACTGTTGGCAACCCTCCCATATGTACAATATATTTACAAGGAAATACCAACTTGTTTGCTACTTTCTTTTTTGAATAGAGTTTGCTCGACCTAGTACGAATGCCTATATGGAAATTGTAACATACATTCCAATGTTAAACGAAATGTAACATGAGTCTATTTGTAACAAAAAAAAGACAAAGAACTCAGGTGGAATTTGTTATACCTTTTGTTTAGTTGCAGAGACCCGTAAAAGACATTTCTGTATCACCATTAAAAAATCCGAATGATTGTTTGATTGTATTCTCTGAAATGTTGGTGAGTCACTTATATCAATTAGCATACCTCAGCCACGACTGATAGAATACAATAGAATATAAAACTGAATAAGCAGAGCTGGAAAAGCCTGCACAAAAACCGTTTTTTTATCATCATGCAATCCATACCATACTGCCTGGAGTGTAAAATAAAGTTTGTGTCAATACAAGGCAACTCTCTAGCAATATCACACCGACTTTAGAATCAATGTGATATTGCTAGAGAGCTGCCTTGGTCAATATTAATCCTTAACTGGCTTAACATCTGTCCAAAGAAAATTGGGTTCGGAAACCGGTCACTTTCAATCTGACCAATCCCAAAGAACCTGGATAAACTAACAGTGTTTTTAATTGATTTGCAGGAGACAATAAAATAAACAGACAGATGAACAAACAAACTTTTAACAAAAGAAATGTTTGTTTCATCTATTTCTATTGAGTGTGCAAATATGAAAACCTAACTCTCGTGCAACAATAATGGGATCGCAAAAAGAAAATATTACAAAATAATATGTGCAACAATAGAATCTAATTTGCTCCATTTTCTGTGTTTGCTAGTGCTTACATATAATATTGTTGATATATCTCATCCTTAGTAAAGTATATCGTTGAATTCAGTCCAGTGACGGCCATTTATTATTCCAGCTTTGCTGCGGAAGACTAAAATCACATACAAATTGTGCCTTATGCGAGTAGGCCTGTTGGAAACCAAGGCGGTGACATTTGGCGAGGATCAGGTACACAGGTGACAGTGTGATACAAGCAAAAAAATCACTTCTCTAAATGGTTATATACAGTTTATGTACAAGTTAGGAATAGGTTTCTTCCATCGTACGGTAAAAATGAATTTTGACAGACCGAATACAACCAACCGTCCAAGGTTCTGAAAGAACAGGTTAAGACACTTTCGAGTTGATCACGAAGGCGGTGTGATCAAAATTTTCCTGTAGCGAAAATTTTATATGACGATTTCAACTTAACAAAAAAAAATATGTTTTCAAGTTGACTTTTCTTACATGTCTGAATTGTCAAGATTTGTGTTTCGCCTTCGTAAGTGTCTTAAACTGTTCTTTCAGAACCTGTGATGTCATCCACAGAAGCAAACATAACAGCAACTTAAACAAATTTGTTCGTGAACACTTCAAAGTGAGGTTGTGTTGGCTTCTCTATGGATCACGATTGACATTTTCAACGGCCTTGGAAGAAACCTATAAAATTTTATGTGTAGAAGTAGGATCCTCATTTTTAGATATGTCATTTTACTTTCAGTGTTTATATACTTTCATTTTACACACTAGTGCGTAAGTATGCATATGAAATCCATTTACTCAATATACTACCATGATCGCGCACTGTCCTTACGTAAATGTGTGTTTCATAATTGACTCAATAGACATGCGAAGGGGTTAAAAGCGGTCATGGCATCACAAAGCTTATAATTAGTCAACACTAAAAAATTAAAGATTTTCCCCGGAAATGCCAACACATTCAAATAAACGCATTTGAGCCGAAAAAAATGCATTTTCAAATTAACGATCGAAATTTGTTAAGAATTTCATGTGACTTTTAATCAGTTTTACTTCCGTTGGCAACACTTTACGTTTTTCTATAGTATTGACGTTTGGTAGACGATAATCGTCTATGAAATCGTCAATTTAGAATATAAAATCTTCTTGATTTTAGATTTTTTTCCCAAACCAATTTAGACAAATCATAGGCATCTCTTGATTTTCAATTATTAACCACTTTATGCAAGAAAATCGAAGAAAATATTGATTGTGAAAGGATAAATGTGCTCAACCGTGGTACGCCACTGCGAGAATCGTTACACATATGATATGATGGATAGTAACCAATTTCACCAATTTTCGCAGAGAAAAATACACAGAATCAAAGACATTCCAATGCCATACGCTCTAGAAATATGTAGTAGATATATTGTTGTTGTGGCAGTAACGGGAAATTCTCGTAAAGCTGAAAGTGAAAATGAAAGGTTTTCCTTTTTCCCATTGTTTGTTTTGTATTCTGCTCGTTGAGGATTGTGTGTGTGTACATAATAATATGTTTTGCTGACTCTCTGTTATTGATGCGATAATATTGTATTTACGTCGATAGGCTAATGACTACAGCAAATAACGAAATGCTGGAATGCTGCTTTAATTTTAACGATGAGGTAGACGTAATAAAGGAAAAATCGAGAAAAATAATAAATAGAGACGGAAATTGAACCTCCATTGGATAATAAAAAAAGGAGAAAAATGTTTTTACTCGTGCGTTTCGCAACAATAAATATGGTGTGTGTAGGTAATTGATGAAATCCGTTATCGCATACCAGAGCATATAAATTATGAAAATTGATTGATGGTGATTGAGAGGGTGCTAAAGTGGCAACATATTATAGAGTTTGCTAACATCCCACACAGTACACTTTTTTCCAGAATTTTCCATATTTTTTTTTTTGTTTTTTGTAATAAGCGAATATGTTAGTTCACATCACTCACACCACACCGTGTTCCACAAAAAATCCATATTTTCTACAAATATCCAATCCCGACTTTATATGCATAAACATGTGTTTTCCGACTCTCAACCTATATTATGTTCGTTTTTCTATATTTTATGATGTGCTTTTTCGACTGCTTTCATCCTCCGTTTTATGTATAAAATCTCATACAGTTATTTTTTGCCTTCTTGTTTCTCGTGCATACGATGGGATAATGGGGAACGAACGGCTTCAATTTATTTACCGAAAATTGCGTTTAAATTTTGTAAAAAATAAAATTAAATTAAAAAAACCTCTCGATCAATCATCGACATACAAGAAAAATTTCTTGTAACGAGAATCGTGTGTCGCCTTTATGTGAAAAACGAAAAATTTAATCAATCGTTCTCAGACGGTAAGCATATCATCGCTATAATTATCGGGTCTGTTACTTCTTATGATCTATGTATATTCTACAATAATGCAAAATCTTTTACATCTTTTACAACAAAAATTTTGCTATATAATGCGACATCAGCCAGAATTCATCGTTTTTTGTAGTTATTTGAGGCACACACTGACAAAAAAGTTTCGAGAAACTCAGCTATTGCAGGTAACTTTGTCTCCAGGTAATCTACAATAGCTGCCACAGCTGTAGTGCCCCACACAAAAAATACAGCTGCGGCAGATAATGTAGATTACCTGGAGACAAAATTACCTGCAACAGCTGAGTTTTTCGAAACTTTTTTGTCAGTGCAGACTTTGTAATTTGTTGTACTAGTAGAGTGGCCTGACACATTACTTGACCTGACCTGACCTGACACATTCAAGCCTGATGCCTTTGCACACGACCAGAAGGGTGTGAACTCTTGAACTTTGGTAACACAGAGTGATGCTGACAGAACCTACTTTTGTCCCTCCGAGTTATAAATGAACGTGAGTCCAAGAATAACAGCGCTGGCCCGCGACTTGATATGTACAACTTATAAACTAACAACAACCACCGTTGTTCGCAGTGTGGCCGGACTAGCTACTGAATTTGTTTCAATAAAGTAATCATTTTTATTGAAATTACCTGATACCAGAGATGGGCCCGTAATATTACCCGGTAATATTACGTAAAATTACGTAATATTACCCAAAATCAGTCAACATCTTGTAAATTTTAATCATTTTCAACAGAAATTACTCGTTTTTAGCAAATTCAAGTGTATTTTATCGTATAATTTTGTTCTATTGAAACGGTAAATTGGCCTATAGCCCTTCTATTTAATTGTGAACTGCTTAACTGTCAGCCTAGTTAAACAACTTGTTCAAAAACAGTCGAGTAGTATACACATTTGAATGTGTTTCAACCGAAATTGATAATTAATAGAGCGTGGATTTTTACGATTTCTCTCAGAGTTTTCACTGAATGACGCTGTCGGCAAGTCGGTCTTCTGTCACTTCATAAGAACAATTTTTCCACGCTCTAGATCGAAAATTTAAATTTGTTAGCAAATTTCAAATTTCGTATTTTAAAAGACTGAGTTGCCAGCACTGCCATCGTTGAATATTGTGGTAGCGACATAAACAATTGTCACAATCTATGCGCAAATATCTAGCGTCATATTGAACATAAGTGCTTTCAAATTTTCGATTCGACTCGTGTACCGAGCAACAAGCTTCAGTTACTGTGTAAAATCGCTCAAGCAAGTTGCTCAAAAACACACGAGTGAGTTTCTGAGTACTACAAAATTCTTTCATAAGCAATCAATTATGTAGCAGTATCGAATGTAGTCTGGTTTACCGTCTGACACATGCGAAAGTTGAGTTTCACATAAAATTCACGAAAAATGAACAGAAAATAGTCCACAGTGTAAAGGATCATTTTCGCAAAGGGCATATTGCTTTGTAAGATTCAACTTTTGCATGAGTCTGGTAGTAAAATGTCTAATTCTTACAATTTTGTATTGGTAAATTACGTAATATTACCAAAACATCGGTAATATTGGTAATTTAATATTTCGGTAATATTACCCAATGTTACGTAATATTACCGTAATATTACGTAATATTACCGACAAGAAATAAATTACCGGTAATTTCCCATCTCTGCCTGATACATCCTTCGCTTACCTTACATTTGCTAAGTAGTTGCACAGATTAAGTCACACTCACGCCTAATCTGATCTCGTATGTCCATATCGTCCTTCCTGCACGCATTCAGTCACGAGGAGTATCGTCATAGTCAGCATTGCACATCGAAAGTGATCATGCATCAGAAAAATCCTTCCTTGGGTCTGACAAATTGTTTTCAATATTGCATCTTCAGCCTAAGTGGCAGTGGGGAGATGAACCAACTGCTCGAGCTCATGTGCTCAGAATTTTTCACGTATCGTATGAACCAAATTTTCAGGTTCGTCCTCATTATCATCTCCAACACTTAACAATCATCTTACAAATTCCTACATTCCTATATTCTCCGAAGCGCGTTTCCGTTAAAAAACTATTCGAATCGTTTTCGAAAAATGATTATAAAGCGAAGGAACAGAAATTATATTTCTTTTTTAAATATTAATTCTTACGGGCATTACCTTTACCAATATCAAAAAAAAATAGTTTTTGAAAATTGTTTATAGTGGCTCAAAATTTTTCTCTCCTAATTGACCATAGTTGTGAAACTCAGCAACACCTAAGTCACACTCATGACAATTTTTCGCAACCAAACTGCTTAATTTGGTTTTGCTGCTAAGTCTCAGCTTTTTAACAACTCCCCATTTCCTACATCTCTGGTCAACAGTGCCGTTCTATCGATTGTCTAGGTGAGATAAGTCCATCTACGACGAAATTTTGAGCATGACTTCAGAAAACAGTGGGGATGATTCGTTTGATTTGCGATTTGTAAACATAGTTATAAAAATAAAAGAAAAAAAGCAAAATAATACCGATTTTGCAAGGGTTCTCCCGAGCCGGAAAGGTCATTTAAAACAAAGTTCTTCTACGAAATGATCACCTCGAAATTCCCTATCACTATAAACGGCCAGAAACAAAAATGGTGTGTCAGATTTAAAAAAAATTTCACTTTAGTAATTATCTATCAAAAACAATTAGTTTTCGCCATGACTGCCAAAATTTAGTTTCATTATCTCAGCACATTCAGCGGGCAACTAAAAAAAATTCACTAATTACCCTAAGGTAGGAACCCTAACGCTTGGTAAATATCGCTAAACGCAGAGGGTTGTACTAGATTCGTGTAGCTTAATCTAGAAAAATTGTGTGTCGTGTGAAGCTTTCATTCGTGCTTCTCGTGATTAGTCAACGCGTATAATCAATTTTGGTTACCATGGCGGATCGTATAAGAAGTTAAATTTTAAGCTTGTTCGGAAATTCCGACTGTAAACAGAATAACAAATTCTTATCAATGTTTTTACTTCTACCACCGATTACCGATAACACTGGTACAGCTCTCACAAAAATGTATTTAGCTTATTTTAGTAGCGAAAGGTTACTGCTTGAACCACTTCCTTTTAAGCAAAGTTAAGTTGTAGCTGTGATCGTAAAGTGAAGTTCATTTCTCAGCCTTGTGAGATTTTCAGAGCTTTTAGTTAATGCTAGTTAACGCGAAACTTTCACACAAATTCCACAAAAGTAAATCATTGAAAATTCGGATTCCTCTTGTTAATTTTACCATTTCTTTAGTGATATTACTCGCAATCATTGTACCCCTTGCCAACTCTGTCATTGCAAACTGTCCAACGACAACACCTGTAGCACCCGGTCCACCAAAATGTGCAGATTATCCTGATGGCTATTTTATTAACGACTTCTCAGACTGTCAAGCTTACTATTTTTGCCCGCATCCTACCAGTCCGCCGTATCCAGGAAAGTGTTCGGCGCCATATAACTTCGATCAGACAAACCAAATGTGCAATCATCCAGATAATTATACGTGCCCATCTGATGAATGTGTTGCCATGGCTGGTAAACTTTTTAAGTGCAAATAATGTAAGAAAACTGATTTCTATTGTTGGAATGGGTTTCAGATTACACGAATGTAGCTGTTACTAACCACAATCATTATCGCAGTCATCATGGTGCACCTGACGTCAGCGCTCAAAGCTCAGATGTATAATTATGAAACTTTAGTCAAGCTTATGTTCACACATATCAAATACTCGTTCTCTCTATACATCCCAATTCACAGATAAATCGATATGCTCAAAAATGGGCTGACTACTTATCAAAGACCGATCAGTTTTATCACTCTGGTGGTCCATATGGCGAAAATCTCTATAAAATCTGGGGTGGATCTGTGGACCCAAGTGTTATAATGGCAACTGCTATCGACAGTTTCTACAGCGAGATAGCTCATTATGACTTCAACAATCCTGGCTTTTCCATGCAAACTGGTCATTTTACACAGGTTGTGTGGAGATCGTCGGTAGAGATTGGCGTTGGTATCGCCACTTATCCCGACCCAAAATATCAGCATAGAACGGTTGTTTGCATAAATTACAAGCCTCCCGGCAATGTTCAAGGACAATTTCGAGAGAATGTATTACCACCGAATGTTTCAATAGGTTCTATACTGAACAGGTTAAACTCTACTGGATTCCATGATAAAGATAAACCTAAAAAGACAATGATTTTGTGAAATTGAAGAACGGGCGTGAAGAAATTAAATGAGATTTTATGCTCAACTTCGTGGATTTCGTTCTGACTCCTTTTTCTAACTAAGAACACCTTTGTTGGTTGCTTCATTACTCTATCTTCAAACGCTGGAAATTACGAAAAAATTGTTCCGGTTGTTTAAATGTAGTTTTGCATAATATACGCGAGATATGAAGAAACTTGTCATTGTGTGCGACTATCATGCGTATATTACAGAAAATCACAAATAAACAACTTAACTGGAGCTTGGTTATTTACAGCGTTTAAAGATAGAGCAAAAAGCAACCAATAAAGATGCTCTAAGATTTAGAATCGCAAACTCTAAGCTTTATGACACTCAACTTACCCCACAAATGGATTTAATTGTTTCTGAACTACGCAAATCAGCAACAAAATTAGTGCCGTAATATTTGCACATAAGATTTAGAAGTATTATTTACATTCTTTTAGAAAAGTTACTTCAGTTAAGATCACAGTTAACTATCCTTTCACAATCGGTATATACGTTTACGTGTTACGGCATGTTTCATTTTCATTTATATTACCTAATCACATAAAGCATTGTACTTACGAGGTTCCAAGTTGTTATTTGACAAGTAGGGAATACAGCCCTCCCCTTCGGGTCGGGTTGTAACACCCCACTTATCAAATACACAACTCGGAACCTCGGAAGTAATATACTATTACATGCCACCATCGAGCCAATTACTTCTTTTGATGCAGGGATTCCAACAGATTCATACAAAATCTTTTACTTCATGGGTTTCAACATAATTTTTCTATATTAGACCGCATCAGATAAAGCTCAGCCCTTATTTTTGTTGTCGTTGTAGATGTCAGATGAGAATATGCTATCCAGGACAAGAAATATTGATGAAAGAGTTTTGAAATAGAGGTCGCTCTACTCGCAAATTTTTTGCCATTCGAAAGGGTTTACAAAACTAGTGTGGGATTATCAGTTACAGGCTTCCTCGGTTGCTTCGTAAGGGAGATATCAGTCATTCAACATGGTGCAATTTTGACTTTCAGCTGCTATTGCTCTATGAAGAAAATATAGAGAGCAATAATTTTTACACTGCAAGTCTTTGAATTTGTCCATCTATCAATTCCAATGTAAGTCTTAAGTCCTTAGTGTTTCACAAGTGGCTGACGCTGGTGCCTGTTATCAGAAACATCTCAGGGGATTTTTCTAAGACTTGTTTACTTGAATAGCACTTCCCTCCCCCAACTCACTTACGAAAAAAACCCGGGATGGAAACGTACACGTTTATTTGAAATTCCTTCAGCCTAACCGTGACTAAAAATGTTTTTTAAGATATCTTACTGTGGATTTACATAGCAACGTAAAAGTGACAGATGCAACATCTGTCACTTTTACGTTGCTATGTAAATCCACAGTAATTTGATTGGTTTTTTATCTTTGCCCAGTTCGTTATTTGAGCATTCTTATTGATGCGATCGCTTGAACTATTAGAGCCGTTAGGTAACGCTGTAAAACGAATTTTTTTTGTTTATAGTAGATTACAGCAGAGCCTATCTAAATGAGTAATACATGTGTGCGATGTTTGCGGCGTGTGAGCCGAAGGCGAAATGGAAATGTAGCGATGATTTTGTTTATGTTTGCACTTCACACAAAACACGATATAAATTAGAATTTACACAGGCACAACTATTTTTTGGTGCACTTGCCACCGATACTATTAAAAAAACACTAAAATCACCACTGAATTTACAATTTTAAACAACAAAATCAAAAAATTTTCACTGAAACTGAGAATGACAACAACGAAGAAGTCAAATAAATATAAATGGTAAGAAGTGGAAAGGTTCCGAAATGCTATTTTTATGCAAAATTGTTTCGAATTTTTCATCTTAGACAATGTAAATACAACGCACAGGATGCCTACACATTAAAGAACAGTACAGAAGAGCCTATGTGAATGAGTAATACATGTGTGCGAAATTAGGCGGCTCGCCTTTGGCTCTCCCGCCGCAAACATCGCACACATGTATTACTCATTTACATAGGCTCTGCTGTAATCTACTAAAAATACTCACTTGGTGTGTGTATTTTATTGAAATGGAGCCATTGTTTGTTGAATCAGTTGATTTTTATAAGACAGAAAATTTTTGGTTAACTTTTTATGAATCTACAATAAATTCGTAGCTGCTTCTACAATTAACTGTTCTAGATCTGTTCGCAGGAATTTAAGTTAGGTGGCAGGCTTAACTGTTCACACGTGATTCAACCAACAGTTACTAGGTTTATTTACATAGTTACAGAAATTGCAGTAGAAAGAGAATATCAAACTCAAATAAATTTTTTCGTATAAAAATTCTTGTATTTAACGATACACTATAGGTACACCGGCACAAACAAATTGAAAATCAAATCACTTTGACTCAATTTTTTAACCGAAAATCCAGAACCTTGCCATCACTGAACCTATGATAGATGATAGCACCATTTGCACAGACAACTGCAACAACCATTCCCAGCGCACTGTTATCATCACATAACTTTGTGCGAATCTGATGCAATCGCAGCAGGTTAATGTTTTCGTTGACGGTCATGGGGATGATGAAGTCGATTTTGTTGTCGTTTAACTTTTGCTTAAAATAAATGGATTGAATATCCGCATCGTAGAAATAGTCGACCAAGATTTGACCTACAAGACATATTGAATGGGATGAGAAACGAACAGCTGTGTCACCGCTACTCGACAGTGACGACGAAAATAAGAGATTATACCAGGCTTATGTGGTATTTTATAATTTTACTTCACTAGGGAGGGAATGTGCCTTTTTCCTCACTAGGGAAAAGTCTTTCCCTCGCTCGTAAAAGAAAACGCCGTTCTAAACACGTGAAAAATTTTTATATCTCGGATCACGATGAGTTAAAGTACCTCGGGCTTGTTAAAACCCTTGGATTCGTTTACTCATAGATAGGAAATATCAAATTCCTTCACTGGTATAGTAATGTACTATTATGTTTCACTCACATTCCAAAAGATCCAAATAGACTGTGTATGCGGTAGCACTTTTGTTGTCGTTTGGTTCGCCAAGGCTTTGAAACGTTTTTAACTAGTGGGGAAAAATTCAGTTGGTGATTATTTCTGTATTAAAGAATATTGAAGCGTTTTAACGCCTACCAGCTGTAATTTGTTCATTTTTTAAATATTACGAATGGTTACAATCTCTGTTAGCCGGCAAAATAACTACTGATTTAACAACAATCCAAATTCAAATAGTAAACATCAGCTGATTGTGACAGTGACATTACAAGAACGACTTTGACATAAATAGACATGAAAAGCGAAGCGGTAGAATTTGAAAATGATGTGCCCGTTGTGCCCGTTGCCGACTGGGACGAATATGAAACGAAATATATGTAATAAATTTGGTAACTGCTACAGGTGTAATTGCTGCCCTTAAAAGGTTAAAGGAGTTAACGATGTAAAATATTAAACTACGGCATCAGACGATTCTATGTAATTTAAGTTATTTTGCATCCAAAGCGATGGCAAAATAAATAAGAAGTTCTAATCTGACGTATCTGAGTATTATTATCGAGTCTATTACTTCTATCGATCAAAGTATTTTTAACCAGTTGACTTCAAATCTTGTACTTCAATTTTTTTAACAGAAATTTTACTATATAAAGAACAACATTACCCAGACCAGACCTTGTCATTATTTTTGTCGTCGTTATCGATAACAGATGAACAGCCTTATGTGACAGGTCCAGGTCATGAATCTACTTTTCGATAACGAGCGATTTGTAGAAACTGGGAAAAGGGAAAGACAATACCAAAAGGGCCACGAATGAAATCCAGAACACCGACAATTGTTTTGTTTTGATAATTAAATATATTTCTTGTTTTGTAATTGTAATATTAACTTTTCCATTCACTGTAATATAATTTTAAATACTTAAAATATTCCAATGTAATTCCTAAGAGCTTAAAGGCACCTAAACTTATTAATTTTTCTTTTTTATTGTGTGTCTGTGTATGTGTTATCTTGGGTGGCGTATAAATATTTTGTTTCATTCTATTTTCAATTTAAATTTTCCAACAAAATAATTTCGTTACATTTTCACAGAAAAAATTTTTTTCCTTAAAATTTCTTTGACAAAATTGTCATTTTGAACTGTCTATTATCCTGGCTGTATAGTAGTAACAGGGTGACTGATATGGTGCTTCAAACAGACACACCGACTTTCGACTTTTATCGCTGTCATTCCTTGTGCACTAAGTCGATACAAATTATTTCCAATCGGTCATCATTTCGTGCAATCAAGGCAATCAAGTGCTCCCACATTGATTTTATAATTATCGAAATCATTTTAGGTATTTATGTTGGGGTTCGATTGTCCTCCTTGAAAGTTGGCGGGTAGAAGAACATTGCAACATCTCAAACTGTAAACTTTTCGAGTTAGTATGACAAAAATCGATTGCGTTGACCCACTGAGCGAGCATACTATCACACAAAAATGCACTGTGGCAGATACGGAAACTTATTCCATACAGAGCAGTTTTTAAGATTTCCATGAAATAAATGTCAGAGCTTTCGGAAAATATGAAAGCTTTTGGAAAGTGTCAGAGCTTTTAGAAATGCAAAAAATTAACTGAGCAGTTTTTGAGCAGAAAAAGACTTTCTTTTGCAAAAGTTAATTCACATTGAATGTTGCAAAACAAATTGAAAGCGTCTGGTCTCTCGAATGCTATCACATAAGAGTCGAAGAAGTCGGCGTGTCACGTTACAAAAATTTGAATTAAAAATGGTTTAGTCGTTTTGTATGCTAATAAAATTAATGAGGATAGAGAGTTTATCTAAATAAGTTTTATTAATTTTATTAAATGTTCTTGCCCTCTTCTTCTTCGTTTCTCTACTCAATTCCGTGAAGTTTTTACAATTAAAAAATTGGCAGACTTTGATATAGTAATAAGTTTTTTAACATTTTTGTTGCATGTAAAAATGGTTTGGCAAATTTCTTCTTTTTTTTTGTTTAAATAATTTTACTTTCAAATTGAATTTTTAAAGCGCAATTTTTTTTACATTTGAGAAAAAGAAAAAAATAATTCGCCAAAGAAAATGCTACGTTTGAGTGTTCACGTCTTTTTTGTTATTTAATCTGTAAGTTTGGCATTCTTAACGCGTGCGCTTTACCACAATGTTTTGCAACAATTTTTATTTTAAATAAAAAATTAAATATTTTCGTTTTGTTCACTTTTTCACTGTCTCACATTTTCTAGATTTTCTTTTATGTTAATTCGGTTCCTTATTATGCTTTCCATTCAATATTTTATTATTCCTAACTAAAGTATTTCAATTCTGACGTGTTGTATAATCACAAATTTCTTTTTTTTTATTTTTTTTATTTTAAGCTTTCTTTTCTGTCAGAGCAAATTCGACTCACTTCTCCTTCTCGCTCTTTCTATCCACTGCTTCTTAACTATTCCTCAAAAGAAAAAATCATTCATCAATTACTCCGCATTCACCAGCTCATCCATCGAAGACGGAACATTCCAATGCCAGTCATCACTGGGTCAACACCAATCAGCCATATAAGTGAAATCCTTAAAGTAATTTTGTTCTTCCGTTGTTAAATGACGCGGTTCCTTTGGCGGTGTTAATTGTGGCTTTTCGGATGTGAATTCTTCATCGAAATTGGACACATCCTCCATGTGTCGCTGTAAATGGAAGTTTTGTTTGTAAATTTAGCTGTTTAGCAAACGGAAAACACCGAAAAATGTCTTACAATTGTCGGAACAAATGGTGGTTTCACTTTACGTAATAGCAGATCGTCGAATGCGATATGACGGAAGAACGCTTGCTTTTTCACATCTTCGGCATCTCGTTCGGATGAGCCCAATCGTCTTTCGGGATTTTTTCGTAATAACTGGAATGGAAGAGACGTTCAGAATTGAGACAATGGCGACAGTATGGAAATTCAAGTCGAAAGTTACCCTTCTCATAATAGCAATCGCTTCCAAAGACAAAAACCTAGGGTAACGAACTTCATCGTTGACAATCGAATCAAACACCTCCTCTTCGTCGTCACCAGGGAACGGCGACTGAAATAATAATAAGAAACGAAATTATGCCATCAGCACTTCATCACAATGTGCTTCTCGTTTAACGTACCTCTCCAACCAACATTTCAAATATTAATACGCCCAAGCCCCACCAATCCACAGCTCGCGTATATGACGTTTCAGTCAAAACTTCCGGAGCCAGAAATTCTGGCGTGCCGCAAAAAGTGCCTGTTCTATCACCGAAGCCCATGCCTTCTTTGCACAGACCAAAATCAGCGATTTTCACATAGCCCTCAGTGTCCAACAGCAAATTGTCCAGCTTCAAATCTCGGTAAATGATTTTGCTTTCGTGTAAATATTGAAGACCTAAGACAACGCAAGCTGCATAAAATACGGCTCTCGGCTCCGTAAACACGTCGGTGTGGATGTGCATCATTAAGTCACCACCTGCAGCATATTCCATGACGAAGCAAACGTGCAACTGAAATCATTTTTTGTACAGAAAATTTCTCAATCAATTTGGTCTGTTGGGTAATTTACCTCTGTTTGGAAGCATGCGAACAAATTGACAAGGAACGGATGTCTCATTGTATTAGCCACTTCAAAGATTCGCTTTTCACTCAGCAATGATTCCACCTCATCTCTGGCGATGATGTCGCCTTTCTTCAACGCCTTTATAGCAAAATATTCATCTGGAAAAGCCAAACGTCGAATTTTATATAGATCGACCACAGCAAACTCACTTCATATTCGTACCAGTGTTCTTATACTGCGACAAAATAACTTTGCCAAAATGACCTCGACCCAACACACTCAACAGCCTAAAGCTGTCCACCGACAATCCAGCTGATGAGGGTTTACGAACTTCGATCGAGTTCTCTTTGAATTGTAAACCACGTGAGACTTGTTGACGTCTCGATGCTGCCGCCGCTGCTGCCTGAGCAATTTCTAGTTGATGGTTTGACTGAGAACGTGGAACAGATGCTTGTTGTTGCTGCTGCTGTTGTTGATGAATGGATGACTGTGGCAATTGTGATGATGACGAAGATGTGTACGGATGCAACGGTGGTGGCTGTTGATGTGAATAATATTGCGGGGTAACAGGCTGTTGAATGATCGGCGATGGCGGCACGTATTGCGAATTTTTGTTAATCGATATGTTATCGAATGTTTGGACAACCTAAATGGGAGAGGGGAAAATTTTCGTTAAAATTTTGGAGATTTCTCTCTTTAATAAATACTGAAAAGGTAACTGCCAAGCAAACACCTGATGCCCTTCTTGCCCAAGCAAACAAAAGAAAAATGTTCACACAAAGTGTGTCGTTTGTCAAGACAAAATTGAAGCATTTTTCTGATGTAGGACGACAACACGAATTTTCAATCGAATAGAATTTTTAGAATGGCTGAATGTTTGCTTTTCTTTTCGTATAACTCAATGGTTGCATCGAATTTTCTCAAAGAATCGACCAATTTATGAGAAACATGTTTCGGTCATGACCGCTTGATTGATAATAAGTAATTTGTGAAGCGAAAGACAATCACGTCTTTCAGTTGTTTCAGTTTGAGAATGTCACGGAAAGGCCGAATACGATCTAGTTAGTGTCTATTCATTTTAACAGCACTAACTCTTGTCGTTCGATTCGCTACTCACTGACGAAACAACTGACGGAATACTCGAAAACGGTTCCGCAAAACACACAGACTTGAACTGTGCAAACATTAATGAGTAGGACGTTCAATAATGTTTGCATAGTTCAAGTCAATTGGTAGATAGTTTTTAAATTTTTCATCAATCTGTCACAGACGGCAAGCATATTAACAGATTCACTATCTGATCTATTACTTCATTTTCGAAGATTTTCATGGATTGATTTCAGAAATCTTTTACTTCATTTGTTTTGAACTCATTAGAGCTTGTCGTTTATTGTTGCTGTCATTGTTGAAAACATATTGACAGCCGTCTGTAACAGGTTAAAGCGGATGATATTCAAATTCATGCAATTAATGACAGTAAAACAATAACAAAAGTGGTTGCGATGCGAAAGAACATGCATTTCAACATCACGTGTTAATGTGTTGGTATTTAGTGACCCATGGTTCTACTATAATGACTAATGAGATAAAAATTCGAATTTTTTATAGGAATAAATTGTTAGTTTGAGAAATGTCCATATTGCGTTCATAGCGCCAATAACATGAATTTATAAAATTTAGCATTACGAATCTAACGAATGAGCCTAGGGAAACGATCACTCTTACATCAACCCAATTCCAAAGCGCTACACACAAAAATTATCCAAATTAAACACAATGATCGAATTTCCTCCTATTATATGTACAACGCATAGCCGAATGAATCAAATATTAAAACAAAGTTTAAAAAAAAAATTAGAAACAACAGAAAATGGTGTCACCAAAAAAAAGTTAAATTTAAAAAACCAAAAAAAAACTTTTAATCGAAAATTTATCGGTTCTGACCTCGACGTAATCATCTTCGGGAAATTCAACAAACATCATTTCGCTGGGCGCTGGCGATGGTGGCATTTCCACAATCGGACTAACCGGCATTGATCCATTATTGCCACTGGGTCCCATCAGAATAACCGGTGGCATCGACAATAACGGACGATGGTACGTATCCGGCGATATGCGAATATGCGGTCGCTGTTGGTGCATCGGTTCGGTAGTCGGCGTTGTAGAGCCACGATTCGATGCCGTCGATGACGATGTACGATCAACGTGATGGAGAAAATCGAATTCTCTTAATGCGCTCTGCAGCTGTTGGTCGTCGATAAAAGTGTGGGTCGATCAAATAAGTGGGGCGGCATTTTTTTTGTTAAATTTTTGTTTGTTGGATTAGTGAATTAAAACGAATGGGAACCGAACAGTACGGACTCAATGTCTCGGTCTCCAGTCAATATAGGATTTACGTTTCTCATTATTGCATTGCAATCGTAGAACTGGGAGTTAAGACTCATAAACCGCGGATTTTTATGCAATTGGATAATGCCCGAAATTGGGAGGAGTTTTAGAATAGTGAGTGCTTGAGAAGTGTTTTTATGAAATACTATTCAATAGCCAGCAAGCGAAGAATTGAGTCTGGTTTAGTGAAGTGGCGAGTTGAATGAAGAAATCATGATTTTATCGATTATGATGTCAAGTCAGTGATAAAGAGGAATTTTTAAAGAACTTTTGAAGGCATGTACTGCTGGAAGAGCAAACTTTCAAATCAAAATTAATAGATCGATGTAAAATATTACTTTTAAGGGTAAAAGTTACTGGCGCATATCTTTGTAGCTTTAGAATTTATTGTGATCAATATGAGAACACCAATCACGAAAAATATTTTTCCGAACCAATCGACAAAGTCAGACCATCGACTTTAACAAATTTAAAATGAACGAGTCCCGAAGCTTCTGGCTGTATTGTTCCAATAAACTTCTGCTGTCAGCGGTTCAAATTCATCGTTCTGGTCATTCATTAAATTTGAACCATCACACGAAGACATTTCGTACAATCTCGGAAAATTGGAGTATTTTTGGGAGTAAGACTTTCTCGGTGTTCCTTAAAATCCTCACTCTGTCTGCTACAAGCACCGTTTTGACTAATTGCGGCCTCGTTATCAATATTTTGAATTATTGTCACCTAACGAAACACTTGTGTATTGACCCGAAGAGAAAATTCTCGCATAAAAATCGTATAAAACTCTATCGGGCGCACGGTGAGTCCTGCTCACCGAACAATTTGCCAACATCCAACATTTTACTTGTATCAAAATTAAAGAAATTTTAAATAAAAAGAATTAAATAAAACCAAAACTACTTAATGTGTCAGGCTAACCAAAACCGTGTTCGTGTGTTTTTCATTCACTTTGTACAATGAAAATCAATAATAAAAAAAACTCCCATCCAAAACATGAAAAAAGTACGTACGGCACAGCAAATAGAATTACTTATCCCCAAAGACATGAACAATAAGTATACCGAATTCAATTTGTTAGTTTTACAAATATAGAAAAAAAACTCACTTCAGGGTCCATCCGACTAGTCTGCGGCGGTGAAGGCATCGGTGGCTTTTTCTGGCGGAAACTAGTTGGCTGTAAATTTAACGGCTTTGGCGGTAAAACAACATTATTATTTGGACTCTGTTGGTTGTTCGCTACAGGACTATCCGGTGGAAGGGTACTAACACCTTGCATTCCTGTTACAAGAAAGTTTTTTTTATTTATTATTTCGTTTGCTGTGAAACCGTGATGAAGATTGCTGTGTAAGCATCCAACCGGTGATGATGCCGGTACTTGTTTACGTAAACAAATCGAACATCTAATAAATTGGTACAAACCTAATGGACGAGCGCCACTCAAACCGATAACATTGATGTCTGGGTTCTCGCCAGGCGCCACCACGGTTTCAAAATCGTCGGATGACGTATCGAAGACAAGCTGAAGTGGTTGACCGGCTGACGTGAATCCATCAATATTTGGTGAGGTTGGTGTTGGAACGCCGGTTTCCAGACTTTTATTCGTTTGTTGCTTTTGTTTCAGTAGACGACCCCAGGTCGCGATGTTAATGTTCATTTGCTTAGCACGTGGGATATTTTTGACCTAAAAAAAAATTTGTTTTTAAAATGCCTGAACTCCACCGAAAGTTCGGTCCAAAGAAACACTCACTTGTGCTTTATTGAATATCATGCGTTGTCGCTGTAGTTTTGGCTTTCTTGAGATCATTGGATTTAAAAATTTGATTTCAGCAAACAGTAATCCTTGCGGCTCCAATTGCAATGCCATACCGTGTCGTATGTCATCGATAAAATCTTCTAAACGTAAAAAGCATACGGCACACAATGATCTCCAATCGCGCCAGTAAATTCCAATTTCTAATTCGCGGGATCGGTCTAGATCGATTGAGAAACGTTGATCCCATGCCTGTTGTGAGCACGGTTTCCATGATGTTTGAGCCACTGTTATATTATCTAATTTGATGACAGCCATAATTTCTAATGACGTCTCATCCTTAACACTATAGCTTTTTGATGAGCTGCGACCTAGTGCACAGAGGAAAAGATTGTCATTTTAACGAGCGAAGACGAAAAGAGGGTTTAATCATCAAACTCACTTGTAACGCCTTTGACAAAACTGCGTAGATCACCCGGACTGGAATTGTTGTCTTTGTCTCGTCGCGATCGTCCAGGTACTTCTTCAAGTAGTGCTTGACAGCCCATTAGTCTTACTTCTAGTTTACCGGTAACAGCAGCGCATCGGCCCAGTGACGATATACTGTGGTAGGGTTTACCTTCCATGCCAACGCGTTGAAATGGTTGAAGTGATGTGTATGCAACGGGAACCGGACTCGACGCTTGCACATTTTGAAGTTCGTGTTTGAGTTGCTGGGCGGCTGCCGAATCTGGTGGCAATTCATGCCGGCGAATGTCCAACGAGTAACGGAGTAGATCTAATTTCTTCGATGACTCGGACAGTCGCACTTGGGCCTGTTTTTGGGGTAGAGAATTTGGATTAATATCGTGAGTGTATGAAAGGTCAAGATTTAACGTTCGTTGTTGTTGTGGTCCGTCAATCTTACAATCAAGTTTCTGTCCATGAAAGTAGAAAAATTCTAAATAACCATTTTCCAATGGTGTTACGATAATTTTTCAAAACTTGGTTATACTTGCTACATCGGCAATAACAAACAAGACAACCAATTCAGCCGTCAATCTGGATTCCAGAGTTAAAGAAAAACACCGAAACTAAAAATAAATGCTTTGTGTATTTAACATTGTTTAGTCGTTCATAACAATCAACGGCCGCGCTCCATTTTATATTTACACACACATCAAGTTAGTCAATAAACATTTTCCATCAAATTAGTGGCGTTTCAACCAAAACAACGACCGATTGTACGGCTCATCGCCAACCGATAAAGTGCGACTGCGAAATTGATCACGCTCCGCCACCCATCGTCGACAGTGTTCACACTGGCAATCTGGATTTTTAGCCGGACCGAAATGATGACCGGTCTTGCGCATCGCTCCAACAACGGCACCAAATTTTCTCGCCCGTGCCCAATGCTCATTGGCACTGTCTAATATCGTTGACTGAACGGATGATGTTTGACTGCTTGGACTGTAGCTCGGAGTGAACAGAACTCTTTTATGCTTCTCGTTGGTTTGTTGTGCATCAATCGCTTGGACCGGACTCAAAACTAATTTATGAACTGAGCTTTGTGCATGGCTTGTAGGTTGTTGATGGGGTTCGTTGACCACTTGACCGCAACATACACGTTGGGCTGTTGGTAATGGTGACACTGCCTTAGCTCTATTATTCTCTTTATCAGTGGAACGTCGAACACTTTCACTACGTGCATTCTCACGTCTCTCTTCAATGAAACGTTCATTTTGGTGCATGTACTCAATCATTTTCTTCTGCTGCAACAGAAATCGTCGTTCTTTCTCCGGTGATCTCCATTTACGCGATTGCAACAAGAACTCATTTAATTCGTCGCTTTTCCATTGATCGGAGTCAGCTTTACCGGTTTCACAGTCCGTATCCTTCCAAGACGATGAATCCAAATAATCGTTAACGCTGTTACTCGATGCCAGCACTCCACTGGATATGCTGCTACACGTCATATCACGCATAGTTGAGCGTGATGAATTCGGATAAATGGAACTTAGACAATCGTCACTCTGATCGCGACGGTAGGTAAATCGATTTCGATTGCTTCCCATTGTAAATTTGGATTGTTGTTTTGATGCTTGGGCGCCGATATGTCTGTTGAACAACAGTTGTTTGGACTCGCTGATTTCATCTTTCGAAGTCGATTTGGTCAGTAAATGATTACGTGACTGAATCGGTGATGGGGAAGGAGCCTTTTCATATAACTGACTGGCGAAACGGCGGGGTAACTCATTCTTATCCGCTATTCTATGCTGAAGTTTCACTTGCTCTGAGTTGTATACTGTTTGTGGTGTGGAATTCGATTCTTCTTCGATAAAGCGATGATTGTAGGATGATGCTTCGGAGTCGTCTTCTGCACTAGAATCTTCAGCATCCGATCCGGTACAATAAACATCGATATGAACGGTGCGTGGTGATTTCTTATGATTGTTGCCTCGTGTTGATGATGATGGTGATAAAGTATTTGAGGGTGATCTGTGAGGTGATCGGGATACATGACGAGAAGGCTGTAACAAAGGAGAAGTTAACTTCGCGAAAACATTTCGATAAAAGCATGGGTCGTCTACCGAATACTGTTTTGCTTCTTCAAACAGATGAGACAACATTGATTCGGTGGTTCTTCTATAATCGTATGGTCGACGTTTTCGGCTGTCATGTGAGGGCTTTGCGGATTTGTCAGACTTTAGTTTGCTTTCGTTGTCACTGGTTTGAGAAAATGCATCTTTCACAGATAGAAAATTTACGTTTTTTATGAAGTCGGATGCGTTACTCAACCGTGGTGGCTGTAAATGCACAAGTAAATATTGCAATATAGAAAATTTCTCAGACTCGGAAATGATATTTATGATCTGAACTTACTTCCTCCGGAACAACCGTACAGGTTGCCGTTGTGTTGTACGTAATTGGATCTTCCTGGCCCTCTTCGACAGTAGTCGGAAACAAATCAGTGCATGCCGACAAAACGATACTGCAGGTACTACGAAACGGTGACTGTTTTCTCGAATTATTTGTGGTCGTACTAAATCCAGAATCTGACGGCGGCACACCAGTAGAATGGAAACTATCGTGTTTGGCCTGAAAATCAATGTTCGTAATATTTTCTCGGTTGATCGTTGGTCTCTTGTCATTTGTCACCTTGTCATTTGTATCCGATTTATGGTCAGACTTGAATGTGGCATTGGTTGAACTGAAACCACTTTTATCGTTTGATGATTCATTTTTCACGTCATCGCTGCTCCACTTGTAAACGATCGTCACTGGATTCGCCTGCGTCGGTACGTCGTCAGCAGCGTTTGACGAATCAACGTTATCATTGGAATTTGTCGGTTTATCATTTGGCCGTTTGATGGTAAGCTGAGCGTGAACGGTCCATTCAGCTGTTATATTTTCCGGCTTAACGTTTGCCATGTTCAAACCGACGTTCAAAGAATTTTCACTTATTTTTTCTCACTTTTCATTTCATATGATTCCGTGTCAATTGAGCGTTACAAAAAATTAATATTAACCGATCACATGAACAACTGGCCACCGTTCTATGCACCTGTGAACTACACACACAATATTAAACTTTCAATGGTCGAAGTTTTATTTTTGATTTCCGTCGGTCGTCTTTTTTTCATGTGAAATGTATTTTCGTAATAGCCGTTCTATTTCGGTAGGATAATAGACACAAAAGTAAAAATTTTCGTGTACATTGTTTGTACAAGCTGTGGAACAATCGACATCGAACGAATCTACAGTGAGAAATTGACTTTTTTTATGCCCACAGAAATAACATTTTCATTGAAATAAAACTTCGAGTCATTGACACAATAAAATGAATTTAGTCAAAAAAAAAACGTTGACTTTTTTGATCACAGTGATTCATTGTCCTTTAACACATAATATTTTTTGTCACCAAGAAATCACTTTGGTAGCGAAAAAAAGTCAAGAATCACTCAGCGAAAAGAAAAAGGCGAAAAAAAAGTTGTCACCAAGACCAGTGTGATATTCAAAAATTACGCAATTGCCAGCACTATTCTGTAGACAATTTTCATTAACAAAAAACAAAAATGAAAAACGAACGAAAAGCCATGTTGCGCTCCGAAAACACGAATGTTTGGATTTTCTAAAAAACTTTTTGTGCTTTTCTCAAACGATTTTTTTCTTCTTCATTTCAAGATTCGTTACCATTTATTTGACTCGCATATATTACACGTAATACGAATTTTTGTCGATGTGTGGACACACAGAACGGATAGCTGGTCTGTCGAATATTCATGTTTTTTTCCAAATGCATAACAGAGACAAAATGATTGTGTGAATTTTATAATTAGATTCGTTGATGTATTTAGCATTTGAGAAAATCAAAAAAAAATGTAAATTTATTTACTTTTCTCAATTTAAACTCTCGACGAAATGGATCATGAGCGAAAATTATGGTGAAACAATGTACAAATTTAGATCAATAGCTAATTATAATGGGGATTGATTCGGAACCAGTCAAGAGACAGGAGAGAATATCTTCTCAGCAATTTTAAGAGGAGATATAAACAAAAAAAGAGTTGTTGGCTACATTATCGAAAAAAAAGTCCGTACTGCAGTTGATGCAACTATACATCCGTCTAACTCAGACAAGCTTTCTGGCAAATATTGAGTTAACAGGTTAAAATTGTAACACTATCTCGCTTGCCTTGAACAAACTCTAAAAAAATCCAAAATCTCAAACCTTCTATACTCGGACTCGGTAGCAATAAAACCGTAAAATATTTTGATATTACAGAAAATCTAGTTGAGGATCGAAAAGGGTCCCAATTACTTTAGCAGAATTTACTGAAATCCTCACAACCTTAGTTGTTACATCGAGAATATCCTAGAAAGCTTCAGTTAAAAAAAAACGATTCAGTCCAAGCAAAAGTGATGGAAGAAACACATGAAGAAATCATTTATGACTAAGAGCATGAAGCTTCCTCTTAGTCTTCTAACTCACAACTTCATTGGAGTGTGTCCAACATAAGTAATTGATATCGCACTTTTACAATGCTATGTGTTGAGCTACTTTAAAAATCGAAAGTGTTTTCGAGTTACTTTTCCCAAAAACTTGGCATACAAAATTAATGGATTTGACATAAGCACAGTGCAGCATATGTTCTCCGTTTAATCGCATAAAACAGAACATAAAATGTAATAAGAGAATTACAAAGAAAAATCGTTCGGTCTATGTCTGTAGCCACCACATGTGCTCTGTGAACTGAATGTTCGAATATTTTGAGCTCCGTTTATTCAATATTTATAGGTCACTAGTTAATATTTTCGATGTTTTTGTTTTTCTCTTTCTTTTTTGTTGTCTAAATTACAAAGTTGAACTTTTGTTTGTTTACGAATGTCTTTGAAATGTGGTTTATAAATCAACACAAATTTTGGAGAGTGTGATTTTGTGTATACTTAAATGAGTGCATGTGGAATTCTGGAAATAGTAAATCATTGGCACAATCATCGGAGTGATGGGAAGTGAAGGAGTTTTTTTTTCACATGTTTGAAGAAAATTGTAACTTTTCAACCGGCAAAATATTTTCTGGATTTAAAATATTTTTGACGGGATACACTACGAACACATTCTTGCGTTACGCTAAGTCAATATTTTCATTAGAGCATTTTATCGGAGCTAACACAAGTTTATAAATTGTCTCAAATATGCGCACATTAACACAGAAAAATCTTTTGAAAATTATTTTTCGCTAAAGTTGCAACAATTTCAATTCAGAAATAGTTTTCAATGTGGACAGATTGGCCTACAATTCTCGTTTTTACTTTATCCATTCTACAAAGTAAATGTTTATTATTAGAAAATGTCAGTCTTGTGGATAAATATTAATAATTTAACACGCATTCATCGTGCCGCGCAATGATGAGAAGTCTGCTTTTAACGAAATTTTGTAATATTTCGTTAACAATTTGAACGATTCTTTTTACATCAATCCATCGATGAATGATTGACAATAAAAACAATTAAGCAACACAAATTCTGACTGATCATGCAAAATGTTCTGTTCGTACAACTTTCTTAGTTCTAACGAAATTGGTTGAAACATTTCTCAATTTGAGTTTTAATTATTTATCAAACGTTCAGACGATTCAAAAATGCTTCTTATTGGGAACGAAATATTATACAATTTTTAATCAGCAGGCTAATCGGCTGTCTCATCATTGCGGTACACTGAATGCATTTTATTTAAAAAATATTTATCCACAAAACTGACATTTTCTTATAATAAACATTACTTTGCTGAGTTATAAAGTAAACCAGTTGAGAATGTAGCAGGTTACGGGTACCTTAGACCGTACGAATTCGTATACCTAGTGTGGAATGTTCACCTACTGACATATAATATATCCAAGAAGTTATCGTCTTTCAAAAACGAAAAACCGTACAAAAAACTGAATAGGTATCAGCACTTGATACAGAACTAGAAAACGAGAATTGGAGGCCAGTCTGTTCACATTGAGAACTAATTTTGACTCCAAATAGTTGTAACCTCAGCAAAAAGTAATTTTCAAAGTCAAAGTCAAAAATATTAAAACTAAAAGGTTAGCTGGGCCGACATGTATTAATATATTTGATGCAAGATTGGTTTTAATGATGAAAAATATGGCAGACAGAGCAAGTCATCTGCTATCGACAGCGGTGACCAAAATAATCAATGATTTCTGGCTGATGTTGTCTAATTTAGTAAAATGAAGTAAAAGACTTCATATTAAATACTTCAACCAAAGCTGAAAGACTAAATTTGGATATAGTTAAGTTTGCAGCGCTCACAATTAAATACAGAGTCGCCTTCTATTAAATTGTAGGAATAAGAAATTTGAGAATCACCAACTGTTTTTCGTTTATTTGATACGCCGTTTGAAAACATTACTCCATGTGCACGAGCACTAAAAAAATAACTGAAAATACACACCGTCTTCCTACATACTCGATGGTTGGACAGTTGAAAAAAGGCAGTAAACGATGATGCACAACACTAAATTCGTACCGTATGACTAAACACTCATAAATTAATCAAACGACATCTCGCACAAGTTCACAGATTTTTCTTTTGCCGTCGAACACCGCTCTGTGTTATAGTTTATGATATTTTGAAACTTTAACCTCATAATAGTCAATTAATATAAACATCAGGACAGATGCCAAAATACACGGAAAACAAAAGTGAAAAATATGTCGAAGAGACACTTAAACAAAGTTTTTGAAAGAATCACGTGGAGATTAAACATTTAAGAGATATAATGGGCCACACACAACGTCGAATCATTAAAATCTAAATTTAAGTTGGACAAAATTAAATCGAATATCTTACCGCCTGCAATTGCTTTTTATCCGGCACTTTGTTGTTCTGCAAAATTCTAATCACATTTTTGGCACCTGCAACAACGGCCGCTTCAATACGCAAACGATGCAGCAACTCTTCGACGCGTTCTTCCAGTGTAGTTTCCATGCGTTGCTTTCCGTCGCCATTCTCTTCCGTTGCCTGCTTCAATTGGCGATTCTGTCTCACTTTTATTATACGCAATCGAAGGAATTCAATTTTGGCTTTTGAGTCGGCCAACATTTGTTGAGCTTCGACCAGTAATTTTTTATCACGCCCATGATGACCGATCGTTTCGATCATATTTTCGGCGCCATTTTTGACTTTCGTCTCGATGCTGAGCTGTTTTTCAAGTGATGTGAGCAATTTGTCGTTTGGAGTGGTATCGTTACCACTTGATGGTTGAAGTTGCGATTGTGGTATGTCTGCAAAGAGAAGAAGATTGATTTAAAGGTTAGAATATAGACATTTGGATAGGCTAAGAATTGAATATCGATTTCAGGAGCAACGATCAAAAACCAAGTCAAGGTCGAGGATTTTATATCTGTGCAAGTATCGTATCATTTATCATTTGCTTCTCAACATTTTTATTTACAAAAATTCATTCATGTACAGTGCAGTATGGAATCATTTGCTTAACTGGAACCCATACTACGTAATACTTAAGCAGGACAAGTAGTTCAATCAAATGCAAGAAACGAACCTATTTCAAAATCTATTGCACAAACAACTATTGTATACACTGTGCCACAGCCAAACACACAATTCGTATTTTTGCACTGTGTCTACGCTTTCAATCAGCTTCAATCTATACGATCTGCCATATGTCTATATTTGTTTATAGTTTTATGTCGTCTTGTTAAACCATAAATGTGGGCGTGTACTGTAGCACGTTTACATTTTATCAAATAATTATTATTGTCATCTCGTAAATGAATATATTTTTCATTCATGATTTTATGTTTGGCTTGAGCAAATAACGAACGATGTAGCTTCGGTAATTTATGCATCGAAATTGCTTCAAAACTTATATTATACCAACTCTTCGATACGTTTTTGCACCGCATAGACACGGAAAATTGAATGGAATCGTTCATAAGATGGCATAATAATGATACATGCTTGGCTCTATCTTGATGCTAAAATAATTGATTCTTTGCGACGGAAATTTGTTTACATTTTCCAGATGAAGATAGCGACATCGATTTTGATTTATAGAAAAACAATTTAATCAACGAAAATTGTCGACGTAAATGTGAGTCGATGGAAAATTTATTTTCTGGGAAACTGGTTTCATTCGTTTGTTACCTCCCTGTGTACACGAAATTTTCAAAACAAGTAGAGAACATGATATATGTTGACATGAGAAATTGGAGAAAAGATAAGCTGTTTATGAAGAGCTTTTTATTTAAGTAAATAAACGTTGAAACGGTGCAATAATAAGTGCGTATTAAGAAAATATTAGATGGATAGATAGCGATCAACTAAATTGTAAATAGACGGAGATAATGTGCTATGCATTTTCTCCTAAACATCTTGCTGTTAGTAATTTTTCGACCCTGAAATATAGTTGAAATTTCGTGACGGCCTGTAAATCTCAACTTTGGCTTCAAATAGGAAGAAAACTTAGCAAGAAAGCCTAACTAGGGTAAATAAACACTTCCTTTCCAATAAATAAGGAGACGAAAATGTGTTTTGTAACATTACACATCGAGCGGTCTCGAGTGACAATCTATACATCTAGTGCCTAAAGGAGCATTGATCACTTGGTGGCATAATTATTACTTGAGACATCGAGTGCAAAGCACTTAATTAGGCTCCAGATGGGTAATTATAACGCGAGGCCTCAGGCCGTGTTTTTTTTCTTTCATATGGCTTTATTACACTTAATGAATTAAATGAAATCTTGAGGCCTATAACTTGCTATTTTTGATGGTCACTAAAAACTTCTTTCTGGCAGCAGGCATACCCACAACCTCTTTGAATCCAGATGAGGGATTCTTTTGAAAAACAGCCTACCTACATCGGACGTATTTTCCAGTGGACTTTTTTATATGTGCCTAGAAAGGTATTCGACCCTAGTAGCCAAAACCACTTTCAACAAAATTCTTCGAAGTTTGTCTGGCTGGTGAAAGGTGATCAAAGACCGAAAACTTGCACTTTTCTTACGAAAATTTCTCCAGTTACACGAGCCGTACAGGGTCGTGTGGGGTCTCATTAGAAAGGTAATCACATGCACTATTGAGCCGAATAGGGACTTATTGGGTTTAAAATTCATTGACACTGAAATATGTGCAGTTAATGTTTTCAACCGAAGACTTACACTGTTCTTACTGAAATTTCTCGAGGTACACAAAACGTACATGGTCGTGTATGGTGTCACTTGACAGGTAATGTGCTTTTGGGTCAAATAGGGTCTTATGTGGTTTGGATGCATATGCGATGAAATAGAAGTTGAAATGTTTAGGTGTACATATTTCATCATAGATGCATCCAAACTTCATAAGACCCTATTTGGCCCAAAAGCACATTAAATTACCCAGCCAGACAAACTTCGAAGAATTTTTTTGAAAGTGGTTTTGGCTACTAGGGTCGAATACCTTTTCTAGCTCAAAAAGTCCACTGCTGGAAAATGCGTCCGATTTCGGAAGGCTGTTTTTCAAAAGAATCCCTCAGATATATTTCATAAAAAAATCGTTGAAACAATTAATGCTTGGCAGGACAACTGGAATTTTTTGTGCGATTCAGATGATCCAGTTTCTTCAACTGATGGAGCGAATCTAGACCATGTTTATAAATCGTTAGAAACGAAATTTTTAATGAAAATGCAGGAAAACTATATTTTCTGTAGCATCCAATCAAAGCTTCTGTTTGATTCACCGATTTATAATCAATTTTACTTAGATGTTTTAATTTTGAATGACAAATTTACGGAGCTAAATTTTTCACGTCTTACTTTGTCAAAAGTTACTATTTTTTTCAGGCCGCGTGCCATAATACCCATCGTGAGCCTAAAAAAGTACTTTGCACCGAGATTCATACAACGATTTATGCAACTTTGCAAAGAATCATAAAACTTAGTGACATATTTCTGGCCATCGCACACGATGCGTTCCTAACTCGCCTATGTTTTATATTAACAATCTAGAGCGTAAAACAACACAATTTCGATCCGTGTGTTGAAAATAACTATATCTCGACCATTATTATACGTTAACAGCTCTCAACACATAAATAACTCTGTTATCTTCCGTTAACCGTCGTAATGTCAACATCTAAAAATTCGTACGTCTTACGTTCCACAAATATTCTTGCACGCATCAACATTGGCATCGATCCAAAATACATTTTTTTTTATTAAAATAAAATTGGCGCTAATTCTTGGCATTATTAATATGAAATATTATGTCACCCAGTCACGGCACTGTGTGTCTGGTACATGCTTAAGGATTTTAAGTCAAAATTATCCTATTTTTGGATTGGAGCGATGATTAAGAAAATATTTTCGTTATTTTCAAAAATTCAAAAATACGCTGGATCAATCTATACAGGTGAACCAAGGCATGCGAACAAGTAAATTCTACAACGTAATCATCTGACCTTGCACTTGTTAAAAACAAAGAAAAAGAAGAAAAAAACGAAACATTGCAGCAAAATAAAACGAGAACCGAGTATAAGTTCAAGACAGCTCGAGTTGCATTTTCTAAATATATAACTCGGAATTGATCTATTTGCATTATGTTAGGTGCGACACTCGAAACGAAAGTAAAGTTCGTATAATTCCAGTTTTATCGGAAAGTGATATCGTCATGCAGAAAACACAACCATACATGTAAACGAAATCGGATTATCGCATATTGTACGCCGGTAAGCTCACCGCTATATGTTGAAAAAAAAAAACGAAACGAAACTGAGTATAGCACAGTGCTATTAGCACACACAGACACAAAAAACTATAAACCTCCAGGATTATTCAGCTAATGTTAACAAAGCATATGAAACGTGCGCTTACAAGAACCATGTGTATGGTTTCACCTGAATTATGGGTGTACGTTCGTCTTAAATTACCATATCGTAAATAGCCTTGCCTCGTAAAATGTTCACTTTATTTTTCGTTGAAAAGAAAATTTGTTATAATTCTTAATTAGAGCCAATTATTATGAATTGGATAATATCCATTTTATCATGAGAGTTAATGGATGATAAATTGTTCAATGTTTACTGCCATAAAGGTGCTGGGTGAGGAGTGAAAGTAAAAATTTTCTTTTCTTTTCTTTTCTATATTTTAAATACACAGCTGTTGGATGTGTAATGAGAAATTCTCGTTGCAAGTATAATTCGTTTCAGTTTAATGTACATTTAAACGGATGTAATTGCTAAGGAATTTGTAGGTTTGTTTCGATCTTAATAATGGATAATAGCTAGAAATTGCATGCTAAATAGGAGGATACAAAAATTTAATGTATATTTGATGATTTATCTTGGAAATAAAGTACCGTTGGACGTGTAACACGCGACTAGCGACAAAAATGATGTGAGAGTTTCCGAAGTAATTGGTTCTCAAAACGAAATTATGCTAAAAGAAACCTTGTAGTTGAAAGCTGGTTAATTAAACAAACATCAGCTTCAAAATCATTTGCGAATATAGAACGTAAAAACTTTGTTTTCATTCGCTTCACAGTCAGTGGCAGGTTTTTACGGATGCTCAAATTATATAAATTTTCAAGGAAAATCTAAAGCAGTCACAGAAAGCAGATTAAGCATTCAGATATAGTATAGGTAACCGGTTCACTTGGGAAAGACCTTGATGATGAAAAAGATAAAAAGAAATTGGGAAAAAATGAGGATCCGTCCGTACTAAAAACAGGATTCTCCAAAGGTGCTTCAACCGGACATGAATCGCATCTCACTGTCAAATTAATCGATTTCATTGTTAAACAATTTACAATCTTTTTCTCATTTATCACCAAAACTGTCTATGCAACAGGGTGGTCCAAATTTGTATGAATTTTTTTTTGTTATTGGCTTGTAATTATGAAAGGTCATGACGAAAGCCTAAGATCGGTATAAAAAAAACCCGAACAAGCCACGTAAACAGGTTCTTGGACCACCCTAATGCAACAGTTTCAAAGTTGGTTTATTGCATAAAATTAAACGAAAAAAACGAAAATTTCCATTAACTGTTGCGGTTCATTCAACCGTCACTACTCGTTAAACGTTACAAAAAAAAAAAAAACAGAAACAGAAAAAGGAAATGAACTTCAACGAAACAAATTAGTTTCTCGTATCCGTCAGCCAATAACGTACAGCATAGCAGAAAAATCAATTATAAACTTATCCTAGCGAAGTAGATCGATGAAAATATTACTTTTACCTTGCACCATTTTTTCTTCTGCTTCTTTTATAAGACAAACAACAACTTCCATATGAGCACACACTGATTGATTCTATAAATGGCATAATAAAAGCAATTGCAAATGTATGCTGAAAATAGAAATAACACGCACTGATCCATTACATCCAATTTAAGAGTTTGCCGTTATGATCTACAGTGGTCGTCGTCATAATAATGGAAGTGTTATTGCCTTAAATCATTTCGTTTTTTTTTTTCATTTCTCTTCCACTTGCATTATTGGATAAATTATCTTCTTAAGGATTTGCATATTGTGCAATGTAAGTGCATTGTACTACATACACGTTTTATGATCATCTTAGTGAGATTTAGATTAAGGCGCACCATGAAAATCTTTGTTCCAACAAGAAAACATCAAGAGAATTGGATTAAATTAGCAAGAAATTAACATCGTTTGTGAATGGGGTTTATTCTACTCAGCATACACACAATCACTACTTCCCAACAATTCCAACAATTGAGATTTACAGAGGCGATACGGAAACAATTCAAATGGAGGGATCGTGTTTTTTTTTCTTAGTCTCATTGGTGCATACATCGTCTTGTGCTAATCACGTTGCAGTATAAATATAACAAACATATTTTTTTTGTACTCACCTTGACCGTTGCTGACACTGTTTCCCTGGGTCAATAAAATTTGGCTTTCCAATTCACTTAGTTCAGATTTTAATTCAGCTATTTTGTTATTGCTTTTCTTAACAATGGATGCAACGTCATTGAGTGAACGTCGATCTGTCGCAACTTCTCGTAATTTTTCAGCTCCTTCTTTGATCTGTAAACGGATTTGATGCGATGAGTTTTTGTGAAGGAAATATTTCAGTGAAAGGAAAATGTAGTATTACTGACAGTGGCACATAGGTCCTGAATATGAAGCTGTAATTGACATTTAGCTCAACTCTTCAGACAAAAACTATTTAAATTCGAAATTCAAGAACAACAAAATTTCTCCCGAAATTGGAATGAGTTGCAAAGTCCAATTGAGCTTACGTAGAACGTTGAAAATATTACTTTTACCTTGCATCATTTTTTCTTCTTCTATAAGACAAACAACAACTTTCATGTGAGCACACACTGAGCGTACACTAAGTATTCGGGAATCAAATATGTATAAGCCTGATACCATCTCAGATTCATCTTTTGTGTACATAAATACAAATTATATCGCTTAATTCAGCTGTTACGTCAGGCGATTGATGTAAGGCATCAGTTTTGTAAGTCAGTCTTAAGGCTTAGTGATTTTTATCATTATTTACACATACAATCCGGAACTCCTAACTAGCCCTAACGTGTAGTCCCACATTAGAAAATTTTAAAGTTTGTCTCACCTTTAATTCCTTCCTTATTTCACGGCGAATAACTTCTTTGATTTCCTCCAAACGATTTGGAAGTGAACTCTCCGGAAAGTTATCAGGAAATCCATATTTGTGACTCAACTCATACAATACTGGATGTTTGATGTAATCGCCCTGCAACGAAAAAGAAAGAAATATTGTGAAAATGTCTTAAATTGCGTTTCAATGTGGTCACGCCAAAACAATGAACCAACTCGAATGGAAAATGTTAAGATTTGACCGAATAAAATGAGACAGACAATAGACACAAACAATTTGCTTAATCATTTTAATTGAATAAAATTTCAACTAATCGAGAGAAGACAAAAAATCCGAAAACCAGTGACTGTTAAAATTCAATTATTTTTAAATCAAATAATGAATGAAGCCCAAGATTCCCACGAAGACATCGCAATACCAAAAAATATATATTTTTTTAAATGAAATGTGTAGGACACAAACGATATAAATAGATATAGCGTTTGGTTAAAGGTGGACAAAAAGGTCAGAAAACTTTTATTTAATTCAATGTCAAGCATGTCAAACTTTCATCACAGGAATTACGGTCAATTAAATGCAAACGTAAACGTGTACAACTGACTCAGTGTAGTCACAAGCAATGTAAGTGCAATTTTGTAATAGAACGTTTTTTGCTATTGATTTTTTTATGGGTGAGTCATGGTTTGCTTGTTGTGACTTATACACAGATAAGATATTTCATTTAGGAAGTAAATCATTCAAATGCTTCGATATTGAATCAGATGTGATAATGCGGTATTATAGACCGCAATGGTGTAGTAATCGAACATCATGTCACTTGCAATTGCGTAATATCATGAAAGTAAAAATTCAACATTGATTTGAGAGAGGTTTTTATGTCGTGTCGATTGGACACAATTTAATACCAAACGAATTAGTGTTCAGTGTATATTAAATGGTATTCTGGACCGCTACACTTTTTTTGTAGTCAAGACGTAAAAGTACACATTCCTCTTGGTACTCCCAGTTTACTGATTTTATATAAATGGTTAATTGAGATTTATGGGACGGACGGTTCAGTGGTGAACGCACTGGACTGTCACTGAGAAGGCGCGGGTTCTGACAAAAGTAGGAATAATGAAATACACTTAGGCATAAGATTGTAAACTAGAAAATTAAGAACTTAATAATTGAGATCAAAAGTGTAGAGCTTCTAAAAACATAGTACAGTGTGAAGAGTTACTGATCTCCCCGATATGGAACGACGACTGTTTAAATATTTTACTTCTATTCGTAAAGCCGTAGCTATTTATCTATAGACTTGGTCTTGAGCTCGTCATTGTACTGGTCATGTTGACTACTAGAAAATCTAAAGTGTAATTTGATTTCTTTTTGAAATCTAAGATTGCTACCTCATAGTAACAGTCAAAAGATTACGTGACCGGCTTGTTTCTTGCATAGATTAAAATAGAAGAGGTGCCTTTTAACTCAGATTCTGACTCCTCATATGTCTGTATTTAAAGCTTAAAATGGTATCTTTAAATATGATACCCTTCCCATCTATCTAAATGACCGAATGACTGGATTCAACCATGTTAGATATGGATAAGCTTTAATATTTCCTTAATTAATTCCATTAAAAACTATTTCATTATCCCACCACATATTCTTCAAGTGAATAGCAATAAATTAGTATACCTTATTGGCAGCTTGAACACATTTCAGTAGCAAGTTTTTATAGCTTCTCCGTCTCTGGATTCTGTATTCCATTTTGATATTGAACTCATAAATTTATTTTAATCAATGATAATATTTTCATTTTTGTTTCATTGCTGATTCGAAACGATATTTTAACATTAAATTCACATAAATATTCAGTCAATAGATGGAATTATATATATCTAATTTCAATTGACTTGATATCGTGCGTCTCATATTGTGCACGTAGATGGGAAATGGGAATCGAATATGAATTGATGTGTGATTGTCCTTAAGTTGACTTAATGGAATGATTGGAAAATTATTTATTAAAAATTTCCTTTGAGAGACGGAATGTAATCAACGTCGTTAGATCATCATTAAATTCTTAAATATTGTAAATTGCTCTGGAGGGAACGGTATGCTGTGAATTTCACTTATTTTATTTAAATTTCAAAAATTCAAGTAATTGTCACACTGTCCTTAAGCGTCAAGCATTTTAATTAATTTAATTCGATTTAATTAAAACGGCAGTCATAGCTATATGCCAAATAAGTAAATGCTGCCATTCGAGGAACTAATGAAGCTATAATGGAATAATAAACGGATGGAAAAATTGACACAATAATTTTTCTGAATTATAGAGACATGTCGTTTCCTCGTGAAATTGAACGAAAAAAGATTTGCTATGCAATTTGTGAGTTGATTTGTAAATTATTTTCTGCAAACAATAATTTGAAATGAAAGGAATGTCAATTTCTAATTTCATATTCCATATAAAGTGGGTATGGTTGACGTATTTTTTTCCATAAAACATTTGATGTGGCTTTCTATCTATTGTGTTTATTTAAAAGCTTATTAGAGTGGTTATTTAATGCATGAAAACCAGAGAAAGGTCAAATATGCTGGTACATTGTTACAAACTGTTTTCTAATCCCGATAACGCCGGTATTAGTAATCCAATAATTGTTTCTAACAGCAGGTTCATAATGGAAAATATAGTAGGAAAGATATTTGCTCGAATCATTAATAGGGTCGACAACTGTGCACATGAGAAAAGGCTTGAAAATGTAATGTTACAGTTTGTTCAAAAATGAAATGCACAGTTTTTAGTATTTCGAGACATTTCAAAATTTCAATCTGTCAGATAGTAAAGGATGCGTTTAATTAACCGGCGCATTAACAGATTTGAAATTTGAATGGTTTTTTCCACAGCTACAGATTTTTGCATGTTAAGTTTCTTACATTTTTTGCAAATAGCATTTTAATAGTAGGAAACTTAGATTTCGTCAGAAGAATTTGCGAACGGAAAAATGTAAATTTATTTTTAGTCTGAGTATTGTTCTACATCTATAATTTCTCTTAGATCGTGTCTTTATTCAAAGAAATCGATGGTGTTGTACAGCGGCTAACTGTTCAACTTCAATTAGCAGCAAACAATCATCACGGAAAAAAATTCAATTATTCGAAGCAAATTTAATGTTGAAAATTTGGTTCGAATATTTAAATATTTGTCACAAATATTTCAAATATTTATGAGAAATACAATCGCTAAACCGAACTGGTGTGCATACGTTATTTTGCACCAGCTGGTCCCATTTGGAATTGTGTGTGACCAGCTGGTGCAAAATAACGTATGCACACCAGTTCGGTTTAGCGATTGTAAATTCAAAATTATTTGTGACAAATATTTTAAATTATTTGTCACAATTTTTTTAAAATATTTATGACAAATAATTTTGAATTTATTTCTAATAAATAATTTAAATATTTGTTGCAAATTTATAAAATATGTGTCACAAATAATTTAAATATTTGTCACAATAAATTTGGAATTTATTTGTCACAAATATTTAAAATATTTATAACAAATAATTTAAAATTATTTTATATTTTTTATATTTGTCACAAATAAATTGCGAATTTATTTGTTACAAATATTTACATATTTGTGCCAAATATTTATATATTTGTAGAAAATCATTGTTGACAAATTTTTTTTCACTGATGCTTATTCGTGTTTCCAATATCGTCACTTCAAGTGCTGATAAAACTTCTTGTAAAAAATTTGCTAAATGTATAAAGTAGACGGTCTTTCTACAGATTTGAGTATTCAAAGACCATCGATTTGTTTGAATAGAAACACGATCTAAGAGAAATCATAGATGTAGAACAATACTCAGACTCAAAATAAATTTACATTTTTCCGTCCGCGAATTCTTCCTACGAAATCTAAGTTTCCTACTATTAAAATGCTATCTGCAAAAAATGTAAGAAACTTTACATGCAAAAATATGTAGCTGTGGAAAAAATCATTCAAATTTCAAATCTTTTAATGCGCCGGGTAATTAAACACATCCTTTACTATCTGACAGATTGCAATTTTGAAATGTCTCGAAATACTAAAAACTGTGCATTTCATTTTTGAACAAACTGTAGAAGTTGTGATGACATTTATATTTGATCTATTTGTTGGGGTTATGAAGTGACATCCTTTAAACACTGATATTGAATACTTGATAATATTGTAAGGTATCTTATCGTCACAGTATTCGTTGTACTTGTATTCAAAACCTATAGCCTTTCAGTACCAGCTAATCTATTTGTTATCGAAACGACGACATAATTGGGTCTTATAAAGTGAAATGCATGGTAAAACAAATGAAGTAAAAGATTTTGTGTTTCGATACTTTAATACTATGAAGGATCAATAGTCTGATTCGAGATGGATGTTGGTGATTCATTCAATAGTCAATATGAAAAAAATAATCTCCCTTCATTTTAAAGGTTTGGGTTTAAAAGCTTCTAGCAATATTCGAGGTCAACATAAGCCCCACGCAATACGAATAAAAAAAGGAAATGTTAGTGTCAAGTGTTACTAATGTTACTATGTACACAGTATAACGCTATCTTGTAACCATAAAACCGTAATCAGTAAATGAGTAATATGTTTGTCAGAATACGAATCGCACATACACATTACATTTATTGTGATTTTCATCGATTCCAGTTGATTATTTATATCAATTTAATTGAAGCTACAAGCATATGGTTCTCACTTCTTATTGACTTAATTAGGATTAAGGTAGGTTACTATAAAGTTTGCTATATAGTCTGTAACTGCAGGAGTTGCTCATGGACTCATGAAGGTTATTGAGTACTGAATCACTTAGTTAAATTGGCGATGGTAATTTCATATCGTCACAATTTAAATACACGAAGTTCAGCTCGGTGTCAGGACTGGCAAATTTGAATTAGGAAGCGATTTAACAGAGACCATAGTCCTCTATAACTTGTAATTTGTCAAAGGTGATGTATGAGACAGAAATAGAACATTTAACTTTGTCAAAAGAATTTATTACTTTGACAACTATGAAAATTAGTCGTTAGGAAGTATTGACCGTAACTCAAAACGGTATGAACGCTCCGAAAAAACTATGAACACTTGCAAGCATAGGTGCAGAACACTTTCAAGTTAATATTCTTAATATTTTCATAACAAATCGAAACCAAATTGTTTAATGAAAAAAGAGACTCGTTTCTTATTCTCTGTTATGCAAGAAAAATTGATTAAGTTGCAGGTCAGAGTGCAATGATAGATGCTCTTGAACATTAATTCGTTGCACGATCAATCGTATTTCCACACACACAGTAACACACTAACACTTGTACAAACAATTATAGATTACTAGACAATTAGCTAAACATTGTTCGTCTGATTCATCTCACATTAACTTTCATTTCACTTGGATATACCAAAATTACGACATTTATAATTTAGTTCTATAATTTCTGATGTTTTGACGATAAAAACAGTGGTATAAGTTTCCTATATATGTATATATAGCGTTTGTGTAAACGCACACTTGTCGTACGATTGAAACTACTTTCCGTTTCCAAAAATTCTTATCAATTCTACTCCGTTCTCTATCTAAAAAGCGAATTTTATATTTAACATTCCGATTTTACACGGCCGCGGTATTGTTGCAGTTACGATATACTGAAAATTCAGCCAAACATTATATTATCGCAGAAAGAGAAACGAATAATTTTTTTCGTATGTATGTTAACTCTTATCTGCACGCTAATGTGTTTCAATTATAAAATATAAATATTAAGTTGGTTGTTTATGTGAGGAAAAAGGAGATAAGGAAATTTCGTGTGTGAGAGATTAAATTTTTGTTCGGTAAGAATTTAAGAACTCATGTAATAGGATCCGATTAAATGATAATGAAAAAAAGCAATAAAATAAAATCGTGGAACATACACAACGGTGTGTTATAATATACAAACAACAGGTTGGCTATCTATACACGCTGTAATTAGATTGGCTTGGAATTATTTTAGCGACAATTTAGGGAAAGTGACAACCATTTCGATTGAATAGGAAGAAGTACTAGTACACTGATTTTACTGACAGCTTTCGCTTCAACTTTAGAGGAATCACTGACAAATCTTTGACGAAAATAATTAATTTAAAGATTAATTAAGGAGCCTGCAGGAAGTCTACAAACTTAAAAACGAAATTTTCGTATTAGCATGATTCGACTAAATTAACATTTTCTTCTAAAGTCAAACGCTCAGCTGGTTCAACTGCCTGAGCTGTCCAACTCAATACTTACAACAACAAAAAAACCATTGAACAACTCTGTGACTGAACGGGTTAACCAATAAAATGTATGAAAACGAAAGCAGCTAAAAACAATATGAAATGACAAGCACTTAGCCGAATGCGTCAATACCGAGAATGTCTAGTAAATAATAAATAATATTCTCGCTACATGAATTGGTATTGTCGGAAAACACTATTCCGCACGAAAAAAAAAATCATTCAAAAGTACTACTCTATTACCAATATTTAGACGTTTGTTCGACGTTTCAAAAGAGAAGAGAATTGAAATTGAAATAAAAATAACAACAAAGCTCGTCATTTATATTCACATTAAAATGGAAATATAAATAAATTTGTTCAAAGAAACGTGCAGATAATAATGGTTTAGGTGACGACGTACACCATGTAAATATTGGAAATTATTATAAACAACAATATTGGATATTCACGGTATTCACATACATAAAGCTGCTCTACGACGAAACCAGATGATTCAACCGAATTAATTCTCTTTTTTTGTAAACTAAATTATTTATTAAGTAGAGGTACAGGTAGAATCAATTAACTCGAATTACTGGTACCAGTACCATGGTATGAGTTATTATTTGAATTGTCAGCTGATTACACCTTTCAAATAATGTGAATGACGTAAATTCAATTTCAAATAAGTTCAAGTCAATAAGTCTAGGTAATCATCTTTAGATTAAAAACTGTCAAAATGTTTCACTTGTTTAAATTGCACGTTATTCTGCATCTGGACTTGGAGCATATGTGGCAGCACTACATCTCACATCGGACGCACTCATCATGCGTATTAAGTTTAGTTAAAGTTTAGCAACACTGCATGTCATTATCAGCTGACAATTGGACTTTGGATATCTATTGTCTTATTTTGCATGTAAACATTACCGTATAAAACCAAGTGCTTTTCATAAATAAAATTATTCCTTCTTGTGGATTCAAGAAACTAGTTTATTCTAATATCTTCCCACAACTGGTGACCCTCGACATTTTTCGTCTTTAAAATCATTGCGCAGTGCAAACAATACGTTTCAACTGCTGTTCAGAAAATTCGTTGCTTTCAAGTTCAACTTAAATTTTCTCTATTTTCACTACACTTGCATATCTACTATGGCAGATGGTGATAACAACGATCAATCAATCGGAGAAACTCCAATGGTTGTTCCTACAGTTGGTAGTGGAGGTAACTCTGATTTAGGTAATGGAAATATTCCACCGGTTAACAATTCGGTGCAACGCATCCAGCTAAAAATACCGCCATTCTGGAAAAAGAACCCACAGCTGTGGTTCATACAGCTGGAAGCGCAGTTTACTACAACAAACATAACAACCGAACAAACCAAATTCAATCACATCGTAGGTGTAATTGAATCGGATATTCTCGATTATGTTAGTGATATTGTACTCGCTCCACCTGCGAGAAATCAGTACCAAGCAATCAAAGCCCGCCTTATCAAGCAATTCACTGCTACTGATCAACAAAAACTGAAGGCTCTCCTCGAAGAATTAACCCTCGGAGATATGAGACCCACGGATCTTTTACGTAAAATGAAAGCTCTCGCATGCAAGAAGGTAGGTGATGAATTCCTTCGCACCTTGTTTTTGCAAAGATTACCAACTACAATTCATACATTCCTCGCTACGAGTGTAGCACCTATAGAGGAACTAGCACAATTGGCAGATCAAATGTTTGAAGTTACTCAGTCTTCTTCTGTAAGTGTTCAAGAAGTCTCTAGTCCCTCAAACGACCTTCTCGACGGTTTAGTTAACGTTGTCCATAAGCTGGAAGACAAAGTCGAAACTCTCACACAGGGTTTTCGCAGGTCTTGGAATAGTAGTGGACAAAAATCACGAAACCGATCGACGACGCCGGCCAAAGCGTCGAATGTTAAACCAAATAAACTCTGTTTTTATCACAAACGTTTCGGATCCAAAGCCGATAATTGCTCTCAACCCTGTAGCTGGGTTAACAGAAAGTCTAAAGAAATCGGGCAGCCAGCAGTTCGTACACTCACTCAGGGCCCCCTCATTAATCGACTTTTTGTTACTGATAAAAACTCAAACAGAGATTTTTTGGTAGACACGGGCGCCGACATTTCTGTGGTCCCCCCAACGTCGAAAGAAAGGCTCAACGCTCCATGTCTGTTTAATCTCTTCGCAGCAAACGGCTCTAAGATTAAGACTTACGGAAGCAAATCTATAACGCTCAATCTCGGTCTTCGCCGACCGATAACTTGGTTATTTATCATTGCAGACGTGCAATCACCAATAATTGGCGCCGATTTATTAAAGAAATTTGACCTTTTAATCGATGTTAAAAATGGTAACCTAATCGATAACGTTACAACCTTGCCTATTCAAGGAAAAATCAAACAGGCTAGCATTGATATCCAAGTGAAATCTCTCACAAACATAGGAATCTATCATGAACTAGTACAAGAGTTTCCTTCGCTACTCGATCTTTCTTCTTTTAAAAACCCGTTGAAGAAACATAACGTTCGTCATCAAATCGTCACGAACTGCCAGCCTATTTTTTCTAAGCCGCGCCGGCTTAACCCAGAAAAGCTTAAAGTAGCCAAAGCCGAATTCGACAGGATGCTCGAACTTGGAATTTGCCGTCCTTCAAAAAGTCCATGGGCTTCTCCATTACATATAGCGCCCAAGCCATCCGGCGGTTGGCGTCCATGCGGTGACTACCGCCGTCTTAACGCTCAAACCTTACCCGATCGTTATCCAATTTCTCATATCCACGATTTCAGTAATTTTTTGAATGGAAAGAAAATTTTTGGAGTAGTTGATTTGGTAAGAGCTTACAATCAGATTCCAATGGCTGATGAAGACATTCAAAAAACAGCTTTGATCACTCCTTTCGGACTTTTTGAGTTCCCTTACATGACATTCGGGTTGTGCAACGCCGCTCAAACTTTCCAGCGTTTTGTCAACTCCATCATTCAAGGACTCGACTTTTGCTTTGCGTATTTGGACGATATTTTAGTCGCATCAAGAGATGAACAAGAACACCTTGAACATTTAAGAATCTTGTTCGGTAGACTAAATGATTACGGTGTCGTAATTAATGTCGACAAGTGTGTGTTCGGTCAAAAGGAGGTACGTTTTCTGGGCTATTCAATCGACGTAAACGGAACTAAACCTTTACAATCAAAAGTTTCCTCGATTGTTAATTTTCCACTACCGGAAACAATCGACAAACTCAAACGTTTCCTCGGTATGATCAATTATTACCGTCGTTTTATTCCTAAAGCAGCTCACATGCAAATTCCATTGCTAGATTGTACGAAAGGTAACAAAAAGAACGACAAATCGGTAATTGAGTGGAACCCTGAGCGCCTCGGCGCATTCGAGCTATGTAAAAAGGCTTTAGCCGACGCAGCCTTGCTCGCCCATCCGTCTCCAGACGCGAAGCTCTGTCTCATGGTTGACGCATCCGACACTGCTATCGGAGGGGTGGTAAATCAATTAGAAAATAATCACTGGAAACCTCTCGCGTTCTTTTCCAAACGCCTTTCCTCAGCTGAACGAAAGTATTCAACATATGACCGGGAGCTGTTGTCAATCTACGCTTCAATTAAACACTTCCAAAATCTGCTGGAGGCGCGTACATTCACGATTTACACAGATCATAAACCGCTCGTTTTTGCTTTCCAACAAGCCAACGAAAAAGCAACTCCCCGTCAACTTCGACACCTCGATTTGATCGGTCAGTTCTCAACAGATATTCAACATATCTCTGGAGTAGATAACGTGGTTGCTGACACTCTGTCTAGGATCAACAGCATTTCCACAGTCTCACTGTCCAGCACTGTTGATTACAAACTCATCGCCTTAAAACAATTAGAAGATGAGGAGCTGAGCCAGCTAAGGAAGCAAAAAACTAAATTAAAAATCCTCGATATTCAATTTCACGATATCATTTTGGCATGCGACGTTTCAACCACAGAACCTCGTCCATACGTTCCGTCAGAATTAAGGAAACAAGTTTTTGAAAAAGTTCATAACCTCGCTCATGCAGGGGTCAAGGCAACGCAAAAATTAATTAGCAAAAGTTTTGTATGGCCTTCAATGAGCAAAGACATCCAAGTCTTTTGTAAAAGTTGTTTAGCTTGCCAACGAACCAAAGTCAGCAAGCACAACCAAGCAGCCTTTGAGCAAATCAAAACGCCTAACGCTCGGTTCGAACATATTCATATAGATATCGTTGGAAGACTCCCGGAATCAGAAGGTTTTTCGTATTGTCTCACTATCATCGATCGATTTACTCGCTGGCCCGAGGCAATACCAATTCAAGACATGTCTGCCGAAACAGTAGCAAAGGCCATGTTTCTCAATTGGATCGCTCGTTTCGGAGTGCCCTTGAGGTTGACCAGCGATCAAGGCCGAAATTTCGAAAGTAGCTTATTCACCGAGTTAAATAAACTGCTTGGGGTCCAAAAATTCCGCACTACTGCTTATCACCCTCAAGCTAACGGAATTTTAGAAAGATGGCACCGCACACTTAAAAATTCAATCAAGTGTCACGGAAACATTCGCTGGACAGAAACACTTCCAACAGTTTTACTCGGTCTCCGTTCAGTAATTCTGCAAAATGTAAACGCATCTCCAGCAGAGTTAGTCTATGGAACAAATTTGCGTCTTCCTTATTTTTACTTCGACAAAATCAAGCCCAGCCTAGTCTCAAATGCTTCAACATTTGTCGAACGATTAAAAGATGCAATGGCTGAAATCAAACCCATTCCATCTTCTAATCATAACAAACAAAACGTTTTTGTACACAAAGACATGTCTTCATGTACTCACGTTTTTGTCCGGTCGGACGGGGTTAAAAAAGCGCTCCAGCCGACCTATACCGGCCCATTCGAAGTAATTTCACGAAATGAGAAGTTTTTCACAATCAAAATTGGAAAAATTAATAAGGTAATTTCAGTTGACCGTTTAAAACCTTCATTTGATTTCAATGAATGTGTTTCGGTGAAAAAACCACTTAAAAAGAAAGTACGTTTCGCTAAAAATCATTAAACACATCAACTGCTATAAACATAAAATTTTACAGCAAATCGCATTCATCCTACTGAAATTCTCTCATCTCATCCTTTCTACAAAAGTCTGTGGTACGAGTAACACACTACACACTACTTCAGCAAAATTTTTATTCAAAGAATCCTACAAGTCATCGTGCTTTTCACTTGCAACCAAGTCATGGCACCAAATAAGAAACTTACCGAAAACCCGGAGTGGCTCAACGCATTACAGCAAATTTTAAGGAATCAAGAGTTGGCAATCCGTGAAATCCGTATAATCGCCATGGAAAATCAACAATTTTTGCGCGGCATGCGCAATAATCCAATTCAGTCTACCAATCCGACTCAAACGCAACGCAGTTCCGGTCAATCATCTGTACCAGGTCAGCCTTTCTCAGCCAATCCATCATTTTCGGCTAGTCAAACGTCGCATCCCAGGCAATCGTCAGCAAAAAATCGCCAATCAGTCGTTCAACGTTCAGTGCAGAGAACACGTGTTTCGGTTAGGCAAGCATCGGTCGCCGTTCGTCAAGCAGCCATTCCAATCAAGCGCCCGACAAGACCGTCAGCCCAACCCGGTCGATTTTGCTGGTTTCACCGACAATTTGGTCGAGCCTCAGTGAATTGCCTACCACCTTGCGATTTTGTCGATCACATGACACAGCAGCAGTCCATGCGTAACCTGGCAACAATTCAGGTAACACCAACATCACATCCGCATCAACCGACCGTACCGATCATCGCACCAGCATTGGAAGCTCCGGCTCAACATACGTTTTCACCGCCAAAACCGACGCCAAGTACATCGGATCAAAAAGCGCCTGAAAAGTCAACCGCTATGGAAATAGTCAATGCAGCCACATCCAAAGTGGAATCCCGTTTCCCGTTGGAACGCTCTTCGAAAAGAGGACCCTCTTTCTCATCATCCGATTCTGGGCCCGAGTCACCGAGCAAAGCACAAAAACCAGACGATTGGAACGCACCGGAGGATAAAAACGACGAAGAAAGTTCATCAAGTTCATCATCCAGCTCTGAAGAAGAGAACGAAGAAAACAAATAAATTCTAGCCTTTCTCGCTACAAATTGTCTGCTTCAAATGAAAAATTTTCAATAAATTTTTCAATTCAGCACAGATAAACACAAAGTTTTTTCTTTTCTTCTCCTCAACGCTTCTTTAAAAGGGGGAATCCTGTGGCAGCACTACATCTCACATCGGACGCACTCATCATGCGTATTAAGTTTAGTTAAAGTTTAGCAACACTGCATGTCATTATCAGCTGACAATTGGACTTTGGATATCTATTGTCTTATTTTGCATGTAAACATTACCGTATAAAACCAAGTGCTTTTCATAAATAAAATTATTCCTTCTTGTGGATTCAAGAAACTAGTTTATTCTAATATCTTCCCACACATACATTGGGTGTACACCGAACACCCACACATTATAAGTACGTCAACTTACTTCCAAGGATGTTTTTGAACAATGTTTTTAAAGATTGATAAGACTTTCTTTCACGACTTCGCCTACACTATTCAGTGTTGAATGTGTCTAATAAGATTGAGTAAACACTCTCAGTATGAATTCGTTAAGCAAAAAAAAACTTTGCAAAGTGATCATTCAACTAACTTTAACAATTCCAATCAAAATTCTTCACGAACCACATAATGCATAACTCAACTCCAATCACGTCAAATCGTTCTCGGAAAAAATGGCAACCTCAATATCGCTTTTTAAAAAAATTTAATTTAATTTTAATTTGAAACCAAGTGTCATAGATACAAAATATGCGATTGCAGCAAATAAAACAAAATTATATTGGCGCCAACCAGGTCAATTCTTTTTTTCACTGAACATTTAAATAATTTATTTATACGATAGATCATCAGAGATATAATTTCTTTTTATTCGAATTTTCTGTATGTGTATCGCCTCGTCATCATCCAGAGCTGCAAATCATATCACGTACGTATCGTGTTTATTGGCATTTTATGAATGCTGAAAGGAAATAGCTAATAAAAATTGTTGCGTTTTAAACGTACAGGTAAAGTCATTATGTAGATCGAGTTAATGTTGCGATCGTATGTTCTCGTAATATAAAGTTAGAATCATCAAGGCCGGTACAGACCCATGGTTGTTGAGTTGAACGTTGCAAAGGATACAGAATTTAAAAGGTTTTTGATTATGAATTACTATGAGGATCAATACAACCCTCCCTAGTTAGAGACATAATAGACATTGCTCTACCCAAGAACATTTATCAAACCTTTCCCTTCCAACTGTAAGCTTTATTTGCATATTACTTAGTATTTCAATTATCTGTTTTATACAACACAGTTGAAATCACGATAGAAATGATTTTGAAATAAAAATTTTAACTTCGTGTTGGCTTTGACCCAATATCGTCAGATGATTTCGCACTTCTATCCTAGCATGGACATTTCCAATCAAATAAACGCTTCTCAAAAACGTTTGATAGTAGATTTTGAGCAATTTAAAGGCATTATGTTATTATGTTGCGACGCATTAACTTTACAAATTTATTTTACTTGTAAAAATGATTTAAGAAATGCTATTAACAACCTTGACGACACCAAATTGCTTAAAGGTAAAAGCCAATTTTGGTGATGGTGTCTAATAAAAACTAACTAATTTATGTCCAACCATAAATTCGGTGTAAAAATGCGTAAATACGATGTTTATTGTCACCGTTAAGCCTTTGCATTGTACCAATGATTGGGTGTCATTTTGTATATTATTTTGTTGCGAGATATTTTTTTCCATTAAGCAGATTGAATAGATTGAATTGATCAAGAAAATAATCAGATTTCATCGCATTTTCTTAATCGGATGAGGAACAAAAGACATTTTATTGATATTGGAAAATTGAATTTTGTAGAAAAAAGCAAATCATTGTAATGCTACAAGATGCGGAGTAGCGGTAAAATCTTCACGAATGTGGTAAATCATGAGAAACCGATTTAGGGAAAACTTTAACGAAAACGTATTAGAAAAATAATTTATTACTCACTCAAGGACACGGACCTTCAATTCTACAATTGTAACTCTCAAGAAGTCGTAACTCTTCTCTTGAGTCGTATAGAAGATTCAAATGATGTTTTGACTGTAAATTGAATGGGAATTTTCCATATCTCATAACAAAATAAAAACAACACGAACATGATTTCCTCCCATTATGAAACATTTGCCTTGAGAACATCGTTGTATTAACATCGTATTTATTGTACAAACATACTCATAATACATCCGATTAATTGACAAAACTTCGACAAATTAAATTTTAATTGTAATGAGCAGTTGAAGTATAAATTTGACTATTGAGCGAATGGAGAAAAATGATTACATAAAAACGACGGCAATTAATTATCATTAAAACTTACATTGAAATATCCTTTCAGTTTGGTGGTAAAATCCTTTAGAAAAACCATATTCATGGCCAAACATTTAGTGAAACGAACGTTCCCATAACTTAACAGTTCTTTATTCCGGTATTATTTATACGTTTTTGTCACAAAAAAACACTTAACAGCTCGGTTCACATAATTATTATAACTGTTTGCAATGCATCAGCACGTAGTAACAAACTTTTTTTTGTTGTTGTTGAAGAATTAAACTATCGAATTTGTGATCACAAAACTAAACGTTTATAATCGCCTTTATTGAAGTGAACACAAATGCGTGTACATTTTTTAATTTGAACGTTAAAATTTTGTTTTGAGATTTTTTTTATTTTATCTTTTTGCTTGCTTCTGGTTTAACATTCTTTGCGGTGCACATTCTTTATGGATTGTTTTTTTTTACTATACTTGTGTTGTGAACTTTTCTTCGACTTCGAAATAATTAATCAAACAAACTATGTAGTACAGGCACATTGGAATTTAAGCGGAACCAATTTTATTGTTTTCGAATTGAAATCATAAATTGTATGATATAGAAATTGTTAATCACACACTGCGAACTGCGAGAAAAATGTAAATTGTAATGTACGAGAGATTAGGATTTTTTTCTTCTCATTATTGTTGTTACTATCGAGTGATGGTATATCATTTGTAATGAAAATAAGGCGCAAAGTTATAGCATCATTGTGGAGAGGCCAGAGGCGTTGGTGTTCTTGAAACACTTTTAGCTTACACTCAGTATCAGTGTTGTGCTAAAATGATTATGTTAAAACTACAAACGAAGCAAAGGTTTGAATAAATCGGCAAGGTACAACGTCAACAAAACATTTGTAGTTTGTTAAAAGAAACCTCACCACAAATTTGGATCATAGAACTTTGGACTATTGGGTCTAAATGGAATTTATTCATTTAGTTGGAAACAATTTTTTTCTAGCGCACGCTTAAACGCGTTTTTAGTGAATTATAGATTTCCAGCACGAGCCGAAGGTGACAAAAGCTAGAAAAATATTCGTTTTTAACCTGCTACTGATTTCATACACTGTGCAAAAGGTATAAGTTAACAATCTTTATATTCGTGGTTGCCATGGAAAAAGTTTGCATAGCAGCCGAGGGACAGATATTAATAAATTTGATTGACAAAGGATTTTCAAAAAGGCAATACTCTGACGATTTTCAGAGGATTTTTTACTGATTCTGGATGAATTTTCAAAGTTTATTAAAATGTTTATTTTCAAAGGATTTTTTTTCAATTTTCAAGAATTTTGACTGACGAAATCAATATCAGCCAACCCTCCAAAAACCATTTCGTTGAAAATGACGGCTTCGGAAAATAAAAAAAAATCAACAAACACTTAGACAAGAAAACATAACAGTTAAAACGACATGGTCCATTCAATATATGGGGTACCGGGTACACAAACAACGGTTTATGTAACCGGGAAAAATTGAAGAAGTGTTTACGTTCCGAGTACCTAACTCGCACTAACAATGACACCTGTCGAATCACAACTAAAATAACCCATTCCTTCTTATCGTAGTAAAAATGTTGGCTGTGGAATTTTTTACGATATAACAAAGCAGATTGAATCAAATTGATAAACTCTAAAAATATCTTGTAAACGTACACTTAAAATACAGTTTAAAATTCATTTTCTAAGAGACAAATTATAATGGCTGTTGTATTCATTCAAGTAAAAGTTAGTAAAGAAAACATTGTCACCATTTTAATATCTTCCTACGAACAAAACAAAGCGAACCGAAATTGAGTTTACTGTGCCATTTTTACTATAGTTTTTTTCATTTGAGTTGACAAAAACAAAATCAAAATATAAAAAATGTGAATTTGAATAAACAAAAAAAAGACCACGATACCGATAAAACTAGTTTTGTATTGCCAAAAAAATATTTTTTTCCATTTATTTTTTCTCGTGTAGAATTTCACTTTGATTGTGGTATTTTGGTGACTGAGGTCACAAACTCTATAATTTTAGAATGTTTTATAAATAATTTATTTTCTTAAATCAATGCGTTCCACGCGTTTCATATGGAAAACAATTTGTTTTTTCACAGGTTCAAGGTATTAAGTTATTTTTGCAGAAATAGCCGGGAAATGATTTCTGTTCCTGGTTTTGACATTGACGAAGTATATTAGGGAAATGTGTCGCTTGACTTGAATAAATTACAAAATGTAGCTTTGTGATCAATGAGTTATTAAAGCAGGAGAGGGAAATAACTTTCTAAAAGGTCATTGATAACCATGGAATCTTCTCTCCTAATGTTGTCAGTTTATTTCCATCAAACTTCGTCGACACTGAATAGAACAGGAAAATAGAATATCTGAGTGCAATTTCCATCAATTTCTGCACAGAAACGAGTTCGAGTTCGATTCCATCATTGACATTGTAACATTTTAATTAAGTGAAAAAATTCATTCGAAGTTCATAGCTGTACCCGACTTTCAACTTGCTTTTATCAATAATTATGTTTCCACTTAAAATAAATTGTTCATTCGGCTGACTAGTCTTTCAAGGAAACGCTAATCTACACGTAATTTTACCGCTTCGTTAAATTCATGCGTTGGATTTAAAATAGCGACAGATTTATCTACAATAAATAACAAGTATAAATCGAATTCGTTTGGAAAAATTTTCATTCCTTTGAGAAATAGTGTTGTGCATGTATAGAGATTGATACATTTATGTCTCGATTTATGTTGTACATTTTCTTCTATCTTTCAAAAGTGTTCGTGCGTAAATCAGTGTAAACTATAACATCAATCACACTTCAATTCATTAGATGGTTCACTAACTTTTATTTCATATTTTTAGTAACACCTTCCCTCATACACAATTATTCCAACATTTAACCTATTACAGACTTCAAGCACATATTGCTTCCATCGATCAAAGTATGTTTAATTTGCTGACTTTAAATCTTGTACTTCAATTGTAAAGGACCTAGAGCTTGTCATTATTTTTGCCTTCCTTTTCGATAACAGATGAATAGCCGTGACAGGTTAACTCATTTCCACTAAAATTAATGGCAACAATTAATTGAATTACGTGTTTGGTTAAAAATAGAATAAAAAAACCTGCGAATAAGTTTTACGACTCATTAGGATAACATATCCGATCGATTAGTCAATTCATTAAGAAATTCATTGAAACATTGCATTATTATTCTGTCTGGAACGGAGTGGTGTATCGGAGCCTACACGTTTGCTCTTAGGTTTGTACCAGGGTTAGGATTGTGTTGTCGAACTATCAAACTCGGAAAGGTATAGTTATAGAGACTCACTAATGCGTAAAATTTTTCACAGTGAAAGGAATGTTGAGAACATTTCCCTTCTACCTACATGAGAAATCAAAATCATTTTACGAGAACACTGATATGGGACCAACAATTCTATTAAAAATTTGACTTTCACAGCTTACGAGTATGCGTAGCCATTTACATTTATAACTTTGTCAATATTTGAACGAAATGTTGTTACTACGTCGAAAATGGTAACATAAAATCGAATGTTAACGATGGAATAAATATATAAATGGTTTACATGGTTCATGGTTCATCGATTAAATGGAAATGTTTGTGAATTTAATTAAATTTAACACATTTAATCATTTAAACGAGTAGGGATGCCGCTTCGATGGCACGTTTTTCGAGTTGATGAGTGAAAAATAGTTGTTACATTTGTGAAGGTATGCAAGAATCGCCTATAAAGTAACAATGAATTTTAAATGATTTTTTACAACACCCTCACTAAGATTGGTAGAATACTCGTGGTGAATACTTAGACTTGACAATCAATTAACGTTGATGTATTACGAAAGACAGCATACAGTATGCAAGATCTGACGTCTAATTTGTAGCCTCGTTTATCTCCCTTTTCGTCGGAAGCTTTTAAGACGCTCCATTGACCCTAAAGTAACGGCGTTTCCGCCGTTTCCTTAAGGTTAAGCAGCAAGTAGAAACAGCAAAATCAGTTTAAACAACTTTTAACTCTGATATAGTTAGTAAAACGTTTATCAAAAGTAAACATGCCACTGTATGGCTAACAAATCAGTCATGGGGAATAGTATTAGTTAAGACCTTAATGACTGACTAAATAAGTCCTGAATGTATACAACTTACTAATCAAGCACCGTCTTCATAATTATAAACAAAACAAAAATAAAACTTCAGAAAATGTCGATAAACTTGTCTTGACGAAAAAATTTGTCGACACAATAAATAAACAAATCTGAAATTTCATCTTCAATCATCATCGTCAATGTCAGATTCCTTGTCATTATTACAAATAGCGTCGCAGAAGAAAAAAGAACAAAATTCAATCTCGTATCATTAATAACATGGATTCACGACCATGGACAATTCGATTATGTCAACTATGGGCGTGCTGATATTGCTTTTAAAATTGATGATTGAAGACATCAAAAGAAAATTCTCACAATTTCGGACGGTTCCGTATTTCATTTTCATGTCTTTAACGGTCTTTGCTGAATTATTTGTAAATAATTTTTTTTAGTAAAAATGTTATCTCTGGTTTACATCATGTGAGTGTCTGTTTTGTGGGTCATTGTGTGCATAAATTTTATTGACGAATTAAATTTTTTGATGTTAATTATCTTGTGCATGTTCTTGGCAGTCAACTATTTACACCGATTCTATATGAGCAGCACAAATAAAATTGGGAGCAATGAATGAGCATTTTTGATGCCGTCTGTCGCCTGGTATTGTAAGAAAAAGGTATGTTACAAGAATGACCCAGCAGTTTCTTTTTGTCAGTTCAAAACTGGGAGTGACCTTTCTCTGAAAAATTAGTCAATTTTCATTTTTGCGACAAGCAAGTTACCAAAGGTGCAAGTAACACACCGAAAACATTTTTCTTTTCGCTTATGTATCCAACTTCAAGAAAGATCAGATCTCAGATCAGATCAGAGATCAAGAAAAAACAAAAAAGAAACTTTCATTGAAATTATGTGGAAACCAATTTCACGTCTATGGATGAGAAACTCAAACCGTTGACACCGTAATAATGGAATTTTCCTTTTAAATTGTTTTAAATAAATTAAGCAAAATCTCTACAGTTATTTTAAACTCTAATTAAATTCGAATAAAGTGTGTCACCTGACGACGAACAACCAGTTGAATCTACCGAGTCTGATCTAACTGTTTTCATAAAAAAATTGAGAAAACGAAAAATTTAAGTACGCAGAAAAAAATGAACGATGAAGAATACCACTTGACAATGACGACAGTTAAACAGTTAAACAAAATTTTGTAATTTCGTATCAAATGTACCGTCACTTTGTGTACGATATTAAAAATAAATTGATGATAGAGGAGAGACGGTTTTTATTGAACGTAAGTGTTTAAGAGCAGAACAAACTATACTCTGGCGTCATCTTATTCAACAAAACCGTCGTCATACATTAAGAAACAAACAGACGCAGTAGATGTATTCAAAATGAAAAATTTCATGCAGTCACTGATCAAAATTGAGTACTCAACACTAAACGCCTTGATTTAACTGAATAACAACCCATCGTACATTCACAACTGTGACAACAATATCAAGAAAATAATTACAATTTTATTAGATTTACTGGTGCCTAATAGTCACTTGAAAAGTATCGCATGGCATAATCTATGATTATCATTGTATTATAAACGTATCTCGCGCACTACATTGAAAATGTATTGCCCGAACAGGTCGTTGTGATGAGAGTCTCTCGGGTACATAAATAAATAATCCTTTTTATCAAGATCGATGATGTAGATTTTTCTGTTGAGTTGTCAGTTGTTAGTGGAAATTAACGGAAAATAAAATTTTATTTTACACAAAATGCAATCACTTTAATTAGCCAATCGTGTTGAATGAAAAATTCACGAGCATACGAACAATGTTCAGCGTATCGAATTAAAAAGTCATTCCAAATGATCTGTTATTTCAGTCAATTGTTTCAATGTTAAAGTAATTAAATTTAGCAATTTTTTTCCACCTTAATTATACCGGGGCGAATGTCAAGCTATTGCACAAACACACGAAATTTGTTGTTAAATCCAATTACGAAAAAATATTCTTTTTCATTCAATCAAAATAATTCCCCGTTTACCAATTAAATGACGATTGATGTCAAAAAAATATTAACCGCACAACATATTTTTGTCAATAAACATTGTAAATATTCCCGGCGGTAACAGATTTTTAACCTGCGCTCGCGGACACTAGCCAAGCAACAATAAAACTTGTATTTTAATTTGATTTTCTGAAGCAAATCAAAACATTGACATCGCACACGGGGAAATCGCCACACTGGTTCGAGTATAAAATTTTATTTTACATCTTTTTTTTTTGTGTTCGCTCGTTCGTTCTGTTATATTATACATTTTCTTGGTGTTATTCCGATGCGATGTTTAATACATGGTTGAAGTATTATCAAATGGTTCGGTTGTGTTGTGTCTAGGGCAGAGGTTGAAAACTTTTTATATCTAACACATGAGTTTGTAGTAAACGAAGAATCAGCGTAAATGATGTGTTGATGTGAGTGACTTTTGATAAAGTGGGAAGAGTAATTAAGTGTTTTGATGAATTAAAAGTTACTGTTTTACCTCAATGTTTACGGATGAAAGTGAGGCACCACAGTAATTACATCTACGACACTTTTATTAACTATACGAATTCACAATATTAATATATATATTAATATATATTATCGGGTCTATCACTTCCATTGGTCAAAGTATTTTTAATCGTTTGATTTCAAATCTTGTACTTTAATTTTTTTAACATGCAAACAAGCCATCATCTGTTATTGAAAACAAATCACAGCAAAATCAATGTTAATATTATTGAAGTACTAGATTTTACATAAAATCATTTGCTTGGAACTGACTATTTAACAGATTTTTAGATTAAAGTGCGGTCGTTTATTGAAATAACTGTCAAATAACAATAGTAATGACACAATGAAATTCTGAAAAATTTTCATGATAAAGCATCAAAGCGTCGTGAAACCCCATTACCTTACTTCAATTGAGCTTTTATAACAATTCTATTTTAAGTTTGTTTGAAGTAACATTTTTACTTCACAAAATATCTACGGATCCAGGTTCAACTAGAGTTCTTATTAGACAGAGTTAATATGATTCAGACGATAAGCATAGTGTCGCGAACAGACTTCAAAACGACTTCTAAGTTCAATAAGAAAAAACTTTGAAGAAATAACGATTTACTTCAGTTGTATCTGTATCAATTAGATATAAATCAACAGAATCGCAAAATGTTCTCATCAGATTTATGTTCGTAGTACAAAGTATATACAAGCATTGTACTGTGTGAGCAGATCAGATTCAATTTAAATTTTAAAAATAACCGAGCTCAGCAGAAGACCAATTCGATAATATAAACTCTGAAAACTTAGTGCGTATATTATCGAATATAGACCATCTTATAGACAAAGTAAGTAGCATACCACTGTCGACAGTCGACAATAAACAATAAAAGCGATAAAAATCATTTGCGATTATAATTTCAATTAGGTTTAAGAGATGTAACGTAATGAGGAGGTATACGTATTGTTGCATGGCAATGTATATATTGAAGAGGGAGACAAATTAAATAATGGTACAGAGATTATATACAAAAAATAAAAGACAAACAAAAATAAGAAAACAAACACACAAACTTAACGAAGAAGATGAAGAAAAAAAAATCATTTCAACCCATCAGCCATCGAAACGTGTTATTAAATTTTCCTTCTTTTAACACTGAGAAAGTACAATAAAAGATGCAGGTTTTTTTCTTCATTTAAAAACAGAAAATATTATACGAACCAAGAAATTGCTTGCCTTTTTTTTTCAAATTTATTTGTTTCTCATTTTGTTTTTATTTATTTTATTTTAATTCCGTGCATTTTATTATTACTTTTCCAGTCAAGACTTTTGTATTATCTTTTCAGTAAAAGGGCACACGTACGGAATGTAATTCGTGCGAAACACAAATAAATTTATATCGAGAAAATATTATTTCGTTTTCTTGTGTTTTTTTCTCTCGTTTTGAAATTCATTTGTTTACAATAAGTAAAATGGTAAAACAATTATTGCTAATTTTTCACACACGATTAGTTTTTCATTTGATGGAAGAGGCCATTTACGTATGGTCATTGTGGTCCGAGGAGATAAGATTTTGAATCTCTTTTTAACTTACAAACGTATTTGGTCTGAATTACCTTTCCTAATTTTGTGTAAGAATTAAATTACATGAAGTGGCTGTAACGAAACGTATGCATCTAAGCGTCAATAGTGCCTTTCCATATCTCTACCCACACATTTTCATAGAAGTCAAATGAAACAAGTGTACTTCGGATTTTTCATTTCAAATTTGAATTAAAGCATGCAGTGCATGCTAATCCAATTATTATACATGCATTCTGTCTAATTATACCTGCATACTACATAATAATACACATGCTTACTGTTTATCCATACAGTAAGCAGATATGTTATTAAAAATCAAACTTAGAACTCATTGTAAGATAGACATTCTGTATCTATCGCTAATGCATGTCTACATTTGCTTGTTTCCGGCGCGGCGCAAAGAAGTGTTATGCTATTGAAAATCAACTTTTAGCAATGACTGTAAAATGTCTACACTTTCGAAAGCAACGACAAAACTATCATCAAAAGTGTCTACACAAATTTTCAATGAAAGATTTTATTACAGTTCTTCTTTTGTCATTCCTGGTCTTTAATTGTTTCGACAACAGTGACAAAAAAGGGATAAGTGTTGAAAGTTTTCTCTTATTTACAGCAAAAAACAAATGAAGTAAAAGATTAAAATCAGGAAGGAGACGTGAAATTTTCTCACAAAGAAGAAAAAGTCAAAAATTACGCAAGACATAAGCCGAGTGTCATCAGTTACCGAAACGGGAAACAGTCTATAAAAATGGTTTTTGAATAATAGGAGGCTCGTGTGATTTTTGTTTTAAGTGAAAATTTCAATTGTTTCGTTTTGTTAATGCGGCTAAGTAAATCAACGTCATCGTTGCTTGTATGTTGTATTTTTTTCCTTAATTTATAACTCAATTAGAATGCTAATTGGACGTTGTATTGTTATTTATAAATTGTGAAAAATTTAACTTTTCAATTGGGGGAACGGAGTACAATTTTTATAAAATTCTTAAGTGAAACATAAACATAAATCGATGAGGTCATAGTACGAGATCAGTCTTCTGGGATTACAAAAAAAAATTCTGCTGCTTAATATTGACTTTAATTTCTTGACTTCTTGGAATGAGCACCTGACGATATACCGGTTTTGTAAAACCACATTTTTTTACACACTATTTTGTATCAAATGAATTAAATTTTTGTGAATTCGAGTCTTGTCATTTTAACGTTTGGCGCCGGGTATCAAGCCGAAAAAAAATTCTTGAAAAAAAAAAACATTCGGAATTTGAATATGAATAATAAAGACTACGAACTGATCGAAGCATCTTGTATTCCGATAAGAACTGCTTAACGCCATCAAAAGTGTTTACATTGTCTTAAGCTTGTTAGTACGTCTATTCGGTAAATTGTTTGTAATTATGCCGTGTGATTCACGAATTTCATTGTTTAAGACAGATGAACAATTACGTGTGAAAAACGGTGATTATTGTTCCAACATTTTCATGCATCTTTTTAAAAAGTCAGTTAAAGCGAAATTTAATTAAATAAACAATGAAGCGCGGTTGGGATGATTCGATTTTTATTAGAACAAAAAGTCTTAAAACTTTAAATACTCAGAATTAAATAGAATTCTTGCACTTGCTCAATAAATTTTTTGAAAAAGAAGATAATTTTAAACACTGAGGATTTATAGCCGAATTCATACATTAAGAAATTCGCTCATACATGTGTGATCCTGCAGACCTAGTTACGAATATATTTTTTTCCGTATAAATATAACAATTTGTGCAATACCGGAGAATGAAGTCACTCCAAGCAAATTATACCGAGAAATGTATGAAGATGGAAATCAATTTTTATTTTTGGTTTTCGGGAAGTTTCGAGCTGGCTATCGAGAAGAAAACATTATTCGTCTGACGAAACCTTTCTTCTTTACAAACTTTTAGTTTCCATAGTTTTTTTGTAGTTCAAGAATTTAATACTTCGAGGGTTGTACCTCTCAAGTCAGACTCGAGTGCTCCATGCACTCCCATTACTTTGCATTCAATGCCTGAAACCGACCATGATCTACAAACCATAAAAATTCAAAGCAAACGTAGAAAGTTTTTGTGATACAAACTGATTATTTCCTCTCTCAAACAATGCGTTAATTTCATTCTTCTGTTACTATTCAGAAACAATGTAAGCTCTGCATATATTTGTAAATTCGAAATGTAAACAGAATAACATGTAGAGCTATGTGGTAGCGACCTTCGTATCACCTCTCTCGAATTCATATCATTTCCAAATAAAACATTGCATTATTATAGGTGTTTTGTTGATGCTAAACTTTTTTTTTTGATATGCAAAAATAAAATAATAAATCAACAGCGATAGTTTAGGTCGCATTTTTATCGCTCATTAAATTAATGAGATTTTAAAAAAACCGTTGCTCTGAACCAGCATAATACAATTTCCAAACAAAAGAGATTAAAAAAAAATTAAACAAAAAATACCTTTGCTCTTACACCTCATTATCATCCCAAAACCGCTGATAGCAACAATTTCTAATTCATAAAATTTAAATATTATTGGACCGTTGCATATAATTTATTCGAATGCATCGCTTAATGATGTGTAGAATGTCGTTTTCATTGATCAATTATATATTATAGAAATAAAATTCTTATTGTTGTGTTTACATTTGATTACATCCGATCCGAATCCATTTCAAATAGCAAGATTATTATTAACAACAACACACAAAAAATGTTGTATTCTATTATATGTTTGACGCGCTTAACGGCAAATTTGAATAACATTTCTGTTAAAAAGATATATTTATATGTGCATACCACAGTAGGAAGATTGGAAGATAGACATTAATCGGTGTAATTTCACTTTATTTTATTCAGCATCCGTTTTTGCCTTCTACAATGGCTATAATAACCACAGCAGATTTCTATGTGATTTATTCATAAAATAATATACAATTGTTGAAATTGTAGCGTGACATGACGTAACATGATCAGTAGATCAGTAAAATGTTTATAAACTTTAGATTAAAAGCCAAAGACCATGTTGTTTGCGAACATCTTTGGCATGTTCGCAGGATTTACGATATCAATGTACACATGAGATAATAATGCGAATTGTTTAAAGATGTTGTAACCACGCAAAATCATGGAGCAGTCGAATTTTTGATTAACCTGTTACAGACGGCAAACATATGACCAGTATTATTATCGGGTCTATTACTTCCATATATCAAAGTATTTTTAATCGGTTGATTTGAAATCTTGTACTTGAATTTTTTTGACATGTATTTTACTATATAAAATACCACATTACCCAGAGCTTGTCACTATTTTTGTCGTCGTTATCGATAACAAATGAATTACTTCAACAGTCTACAGTCTACAGCTGTATTTTTGATGTGAAGGTAACCCAAACAATAATCCGAAAAAAATAGTTTTGAAAACTGGTGCGAGTAGTCTATTCTCAGCTTACTTTCACTGAGTCAAAATAGTACATTTCGAACCTAGGACTAAAAGTCTTTTTTAGCGTGTGAGAATTCGCTAAAAAAGACTTTTAGTCCGTGGTTCGAATAGTATTTTTCATATTGGACCCTTCCCCTTTGAAATTGCTACAGCGTACAACTATAAGCAAGACAATGAAGTAAGTTTAATACACTATCTAAAGAGCTAAACTACAAATTTACGTATCAGTACTATTTATGCTGAGGATACCAAGACCAATTTCTCCATATAATGGTAGAATGACGTTTTTGCCGTAAGCACGCTAATTTCACTCTATAACCTTGTACACTTTTATTCGATTTTACCGGTGACATTGCAGCCGGACGCCCTTTCCTTGGGCTAAAAACTGTGCATGTACGTAAAAAAAATGCACATTCTCTCTGTGTTGCATAAACGTAACCGGAGTTGACTGTAAAATACAATGTAACAATAATTGTTATGACAATATTAAATTTCGCTATCGATTTCAGAAACGATTTGTTTTGATTAAGATGCCTACCACAACACACTTGTCAATTAAATAGAAACATGTAAACGATCCACAAATCATAACCCTGGGCAAGCATCAACCGTCACAAAATAGAAAATAAAATTGCGTCGTCTTCGAAAATATGCATTTTACATTCGGATAACACTAATTATAATGCATAACATATTGAGCTCTGTTGCGCTTTAATTCTTATTGCACTTTTTGAATTCCACTCCTTTACCAATCGAATCATCACACACACACACATGTATGTTTACATTAAATAGACTGACTTCCGTTCAAAACTTTCTTCAGATTTTATTTTTATTATTTTTTCGGTTTTTATTGCTTCATTTACTTTGGCTGGTCTCGTAGATATTATATGTACAATATAACGTCTATTCATAACTGGTAAAGAGATGCACAAAGTTATTAACTGAACATTATTTACAACCTATTCAATTCTCGAACACGCCATAGGTGAATCGTGATATCTTTGCCATATTTATTCAGAATAAAATAAATGGAAAAATTATTTTTTTTAATTATTTTTTTCTGGTTGTACAAAATTGTAGCTTACTTTACAAATTATATTTTTCTCACATTACTTGTAATAACCGTGTAGAGTAGTCTATCTTTACATCATTATTTTTTATCCTGTTCAATGGATCAGTTTGCATTATATGTAGTAGATTTTGTAACTGTGTATACTAACAACAAAAACCTGTACTTATTTTCGCCGGCTATGATTACATTTCCGGACCTTTGCATGTCTAGCACATCGTCACTGTGAGATAATTTAGTACAGATGTACACCAAGAGCGTATACAAGATATACCAAATTACATTTCAATAAAGCATTGACAGATTGATGGGAAAAATGACTAATCAGCTAACTGTATTTGTATTAACGAGCTCTTGAGATTTTTTTTCGTCTTCTAAAGATTCTTTCATGAAAATGACCAACTGCTTTTAGAAGCACGAGGAGAAACGGAACAGAATTATATTCAGGCTTCCCTCTAATTTATATTTGGCGTTATCTTCAGAAACGAATATCATCATATGTCCAGAGTCCAGATAACTGAAGTTATAGGGTCTTGAAGAATTACAATTACAGAATCGGCTATTGATAACAGGCCGGCGACAGGAATAATATATGAGCTCTGGTCAATGTATCTTAAGGTGGGTTGGGTCGTATTTTCATTTTGTTTTTATTTTAAACTTCTAGGCTTCTAGGCAATGGAAAAATTATTTTTTTGAATTTTCTTTTGATGTTTCGGATTCCTTGGTCAGTTCTAAATACAGCCTGGGGCCAGGCCTTTTAAAATAAAAACAAAATTAAAATACGACCCACCATAATGCATCTACTCTTACATTGCGAAAGTTATGATGAAAATATTGAAGTGATAGATTTTGTATCAACCATTGGGTGACATTTTAACAAAGGAAATAACAGATTTTAATGATTTTGTTCAGATACCTCTTACCATTTCTATAATGTCACGAGAACTGAAAATAAACTTTAGCTCGTTGACAGCTTATTATAATCAATTTTTTCGTTTTGGAATGAATGATTGAAACGATACATCTCGAAATTCATTATTTTTGTTTTAATTTTCTGATGAAATTATTAGAAGACGGACAAAGTCATCTTATGTAAATTCGTATGAATTTTGTTAAAATTGGGTCCATTGAAACTTCGATACGTTTAAATCAGACGTATGAGAACAGCAACATCCAGTTCAATGTTTTTGTTTGAAATAAATATTTTTCTTCTCTACAGGAAAAAAGATTGAATGGAATAGATCATCAATTCTAAAATTGTGAGTATATATTTTTAGGTTATTTTATATACATAATAATGATACGGTCGACCCACGTACGTCCACTTAAAAATAATTCACCAGTACGTTTAGCTAAAATAGCCAGACGTTTTTGCGCCGTGACATTTGTGGAATATTTCTCTTTTTTTCAGTTATATTTTAAATATAAATATTGGTATTTTTTACTGTTAAAACATGGTTACTTAAATTGTAAAAACATTTTTTTGTAAATTCAAATGAACACCGCAAACATCCTGAGTTAAATGATTTTTGTAAATTTCATTTAAAATGCATAATTGACTGAATAATTTTGTTGATAAACGTAGTCTGGGGTCTGATGTTGACGCCAGTTATACTTATCTTTGAACTACAATACTAGAATTTGTCGCTTTACTGAGAATGTAATCTTCGACGAACAATTTCAGAGTAATTTTGGTAACAAATCATTTCTGCGTTCAAAGGAAATCTTATTCAACTGAAGCAAGATATTTAGTAATTTTTGCTATACATGAAATGTGAGGGCATAATAATTGGTGAAGAGTCAAAATGGAAATGTTTGTTTGTTCACTACAAAAACGAGTTTCGAGTTAAGTATGACAAAGATTCGAAACAGTACTGACCAAAGGCCCTTAGAAAAAGTTCAGAGAGATGCTAATATGACGAATGGGTCGTTTCAACGGATTAGAGGGAATATGTCGAATGATTTTGAATTTGGTCGAAACGTCGATAGAAAATGTATTGAATTCTCTCTCAAGAAACCAGCTGTCATTCAACATATACCCTCTATCCGTCGAAACGACGTCCCAGTTGTCATATTAGCATCTATCTGGAAATTTTATGAATCGTCTTTTCAAATTCAATTATGTGACTTCACAAAATTACTGGAAAGGATAGCCTATGGGTCATCGATCGGTGCGACTTTAATTTTTGTATGGAACTTTCAATATTTTGGGTATTTTGAAATGTTTTTTGTATACATCGCCCAGTGGACCTTTCCATAGCCAGTCCAACCCATTTCAGATATTCGCAATATTTGGAAGAAATCATTCCAATAATTCGATTAACAAAACTGCTTAACACAATAAAAAGCACAGCTTACAGGCATCGATTACCGTTGGAGTACAAAGCGACCCACTCAATCTTCACTGTCTTTAAAACGTTTAATTTTTTCACTTTGAACATAATATATATAACAAAATGGATTTGCTTTCAATAATTCTTTCAATACAATAATTCTATGAGTGTTGATCTATACGAAAAGCTCAGCCAATTATTAACGGTTTGTGATATTTTAATAAAAATTATGGTCGATAAATCATTCTCCATTTCTCGATCGTTTGATTTTTTTTCGGAAAAATATATTCCCTATTACACAAAGAGCCGTTTGAAAATCGAATAATTTTTGCATATTTATGAAGATTGAGAATGTTATTTTACACAAAAAAAATAAAATATTTTCTCCAAATTTATTTGTTTTGTTCACTGTTTTGTTATTAGATAGATTTTTTGGTGTCTGTTTGATTTTGGATTATTTCAAGAAATAAATAAATAAATTAGCTCATTGTTGAACGCACACACAATAAAAACCAAAACAGTCAGTGTCAGTGATATCGTAACGAGTGTGGGTTTGTATAAAAAAAAATTGAAACTTTCCAATTTGTATAATTATGACGAAAATATTATTTATCATTTTAAAATGCGAGCAAAACTTTTAGCGTGCACCAGTACTCTTAGAATTCATCATGGTTTGTATTAGTCGGAGTTTATATTGTACCTAATTAAATCGCTCACATCCATGGGAAACGAATCAGTATTTTCAATAGAATAATTGAATTCGACAAATAATGCGAAAATCGGTGGGAAATACACACACTCATTGTTGACAAGCTATTGTTTTACGTTTTTAAAGAGCGGCAAAACATTTAACAAATATCAAAAAAAAGAAGGAAATGGGAGTATCAACTAGGAACACATCAAAAACAACTTAAATTTAGTTAATTATCTTTCGATCATCTTAGCTTTAGATAAGAAAAATTGGGAAGAATTGATTTTATTGAGGACAGTTTTCGTAAATTTTAACTTAATAAGCGTCTCTTCAAGAGCGCTAACTCGTCTTTGAAATGTTGTGCATGTGCAAATTTAGCAGTTTCACCGCTCGTTCTCTTATATTAAGCTTTTTTACGATTTTCGAAACGATTACGTGAAACGACAACAAGTAAATAGGTTGTGTCATTTGTTGTATGTTAGTCCGTATAGTCCGTATTCACTTATGGAAGCATAAAAACAATTTGTGGAAAGCAACTACAGCAATATAGCTTCAGCTCAAGATGAAGCCACAAGAGAAATGAAGACGCAAATTACTCAAGATCACTTGTGTAGACTAAAGAAGAGAATGCGAGTATCAAGAAGACGAAAAGAAGAAAAATGTGGGACGTGTCATACTGTCAACAGTAGATAATTTCAGAAAGAAAACGGATCAAGATTTTATTAAAATTTTACTGGAAGAAATGCAGTCTGAGGTCAATTGCTTCACTTAATATTGGTGCTGCGAGATCTGTGAACTTACTAAACCTTTCACATCTCAATATAGAAGTTATCGAGTGAAAATTGAAAAAAATTTGGAACGAATAACAGTATGGTAGCAAAACATCGGCCTCAAATTAAACACCGGAAAAGAACCTAAGAGAAGCAGACAGAAAAAGTCAGTAACTGCAAGAGAACTTCACTTATTTCTCGTACACCTGTACCTTTGTTGAACTCGTACTATCATTTCTGTCGTCGAGGTAAGCATATTCGTCTGTCTCAATCCCTACTTTGTTAACGTAATGTTATCCTTGAGCTTACTCATCAAGTTATGGTGTACGAAATATCGACTGATAAAAGTTGTTTTTTGTACAGAAGTAATCGATGAAAGATAAATTTATGTGTGCGTTGAATGATAAAACATACATATGGTCATACCTCAGACTTCTGCCGATTTCGGTAAAGTTTATCTTTTCTACGAAAACAAAAATTAAATCGCTTTAAGAACGTAATTATCCAACTCGTATTAATATACTTAATAAATGGATGAAATACTGTACGGTTCTCGTAACATATACGAAAAGGTAGGTATTATGTTTGGAGCGAATACAACAAAAAAACGGAACGTAAAAATTTTGAATTTGTAAAAATTGCATACATAATAAGTGACGATTTCGACGATTTAATACAAGACCAACTTTTTGCGTAAGAAAACCCGAACCATTTTTTTTGCGTATAAAAGTGGATGGCAATGAATGCGCAAACGAATTAATTTTGAATGTAGTGATCCTTCTTCAGGAAACCGAATAGATTAATGTGCAAAATAACCGGTAACAATACATTCAAGTAGACATAGAGTAGACGCAAATATGGAAATGAAAACATTTTACACTTTAAGTGCCCATCGGTAATCTGATCATCAATCAAACCGAATCAAGAACGTCAATGAAAGATTTGAAATATAATTAAAAAAAATTCTTAAGACTTACCTGATAATAGGAATCCGCCATTTTGAAAATCCTTGAAGAAGAATATAATTCTGCTTCTCAAAAGGTAATCAAAGACCCCAAATGAAAGATACCACAAAATAAACTTGTCACACAAATTAAGATTTTTAATTTGTTTTGCTAGTTTTTCACATTCACAGTTCAATTATCACTTAAGCAACACATCTGAAATGATTTTTCCACACAAAAATTCCGAAAAGAATAAATTCAATGAATACCGACGACACATTTAAAAATTCCCTTGCACGGTGTTGCTTTATGTTCTGGTTGAACAAGTGTTGTATATTGGGCAAAGCGATTTTTCTTGAATTTTTCTCACAATATATAAACACAAAACATTGACACAAATGAAACCGACGATTGTCAATTGGCACTAATTATTCTATTTGATGTTTGATGTAAGTAAATTACAGTAAATTACGAAGAAATAGAAAAAAAATTGAGAAGCAATAAATTTACATAAAATATGAAATGGATTCTACAGATTACCAACGTAACAATAACAAACTCATCAAGTTAATTGACAATTTTCAAAAACAAAAGTCGTACTGAGGTCTTTATTACTTCTTTCGCTCATCGTCTGCTACAAATTCGATCTCATGTGCAGGCTTTCCACCTTTCCACTTTCCAAGGTAATAGTATATTACTTCCGAGGTTCCAAGTTGTTTATTTGATAGGTGGGGTGTTCCTCACTTGTCAAATAACAACTTTGAACCTCGTAAGTACAATGCTTTACGTGATTAGGCAATGTAAATGAAAATGAAACATGCCGTAACACGTAAATATATATAGATTTGCCTTGCCACTTTCCACCAATCACTAAATTAATAGCGACTCAACCTCGGACTCATCACAAATAAACAAAGACTGGTAATGTGGTATGTAAAATGAATTGTTAAGCAAATGAAATAATTCATTATTCCCTTCACAGAAAGTCAGGGTCTTACACCAGAAAATAGCGAAATATGTGGGTAACAAAAAAGTTCCCTGTGATTGAAAATGTATGAAATGGTATGAAAAAACTTAAATGTGGGTAACAAAAAATCGTTGAGGACACGATAACTTGAGTAATTCTCAACCAATTTGGATGATTCTTTTTTTTTAATACGTGGAATTAAAATACTTAGGCTAAGTTCGAAGATCGGCTATGTACGATGAGGTATTTGGAAGCTATCCCAGAAAAACAGGATTTTACACTGTTGATCATAGCCTCAATCGAAATGATTACTTTGATGAAATTTGATTTTGTTGAGGAGATCATCTTAAGTTTGTTTTGGATAGTGTGCATGAAACAAGCAGGAAAAAAATTGTTAAAATTTTGATAGTTGTTAGAAAGTAAGCAAAGTTTATAACAACCGAAGTGTACAGTTTATTGTTCAAATTTACAGCCATGACGATAACTCAGATGAGTCGAATGCATGGCAGACAATAAACACTACAAACACAAAAGTGGTTTTTATTCTTTTGGTCGAGGACAGTAAGCAACACAAGGACTTGAGACCACAACATTTGTCTTAAGTATCCAATTCACGCCGTAAGTGCGGTCGAAATTCAAAATGGAAAGTGCGGAGGTCTTTCTAACGTAGCGTCATTTTCATACAAGAAAGCGTTGGAATGTATTATTCGGTTCACTTTTTCATTGAATCGTTCACTTAAAATTCAAATTTTTGGCACACTTACGGCGTGAATTGAAATCTGACTAAGAACTTGATAGTTGACTAACAAATTTGATGCGTCTACTATCAAAGAAAGAAGTTTTTTTACTCAATCATGTACACGTCTTACGGCAGAAAAATGCCTGCGATCAAATGAGCACACTACGATTGAAAAGTGCAGGAAATTTTATGAAAAGCGTTAAATGTAACCATCATTCCAATAGTATTTAATTGTAATATGTAAAAGAGGGGACGAAGAGGTGGAGTTGGAACACTTGGAACAGTACGTTTACGAACATTGTATTTATTTCAACTTAATTCGATATCATGTCTCACAAATTTAAAGACATTGTGAGCAATTTAATTCGAACGACCGTCGAACCGGCGCTAATATTCACAATATTATAATATGTACAATCTAGTACTTCATCTACGTCAACCGAACAAAAGTGTTGCATCTTGATTTGTCAAAAGTTTTGTTTTTGTTTATTTTTAAAGTAACACACAAGCAATGACTAACGAAATATTAAGAATTTTACTCAATAATTCGATGAATTGACAAAGTGCCTTCACGATCATATTCGACAGCAGCCACAAGTCGACAATTTACTGGAAACATTTGCAAATTTAATGGTTTAATGTCAACTATAAGAGTAGTTAGGTTATGTGTATGAACTCCGCCCATATTTTAACTGAAAATGCGATATTTTGAAAGATTTTTGCTAGTTTTAAGTGTTTTGTGGATAAAATGTGTGTCTGCAGAACAAGGATTTGCCATCGGTTGCTACGAAGTTTCCAATTCTAATCAAAGCAATCATCACCGTGTTAGAACTGTGGATGAATGTGTAGATCTGTGTGAGAAATCGTTTTTCGAAATTGCAGCAATATCCAATGTCTTTTGTTGGTGCACTGAGTCGATCAATGCGGTCGAACTGAACGATACCGAATGCAACATTAAATGTGTCGGTAACGCTAAACAAATCTGCGGAGGACCATCCAGTGAAAGCTATTATCAAACTGGTGTCGAGGTTGCCGGACCAGCGACTAATGTTCGACAGGTGGATAGGTCACAGACGTCAATAACAATAAAATGGGACGAACCGCAACAGAAGAAATTTCTGCGAAATTACATTGTCCGAGTGAATCCAATCAAAACATTCGCGAAATCTTTATTACCTGGCCAATGGACGGTGCCGAAAGAAAACAATCAAGTAGACTTGTCGCCGCTGCATCCTGGCACCACGTACCTCATCGAAATAGTGTCCAATTCCGATGCAGGCGAAGGTGGTGTTGCTGCAGTGACCATTGAAACGGAAATTGGTGTGCCCGAACCAGAACCTCAACAACCAACCGTTCTCAGTCGTGGCGATACGTCACTTGTGATAGAGATTAAGCCACAGACAAACATTAACGGACCGATATCCTTCTATCACGTCATCGTTTTGTATGTTGACAATGGACTGGTGCAGCAATTCGATGAGAATCTTTTGACGAACTTCAAGCAAGCACAAGAGGATGGAACAAATTATTATATAACGGCCGAATTGGAGTACCAAGACTCAGTTCGTCGGTTTACAATTGGCGATGGACGGTATTATCGTGGATACCAAAATATTGCGTTGACACCTGACAGTCATGTTCATGTATCGATTGGGATCGTAAGTAAAATGGGCAATCTAACAACCCGTCGCTATGCGTCAACTTCTCATGAGCAACATGACGTTATGATTACAATCAGAGAGGATCAAGATGAGGGTAAGAAATGGAAGTTGTCTGTTTGGGTTCACTTGACTTAAGGGATTCGTTTTAGGCCAAACAGACCTTGTCATTGTCACGTTGATTGTTGCCTGCATCATCTTTGGACTGTTACTAGTGTGCAGTATCATGTAAGCCTTCGTCGATAAACTTTCATTGATCCAACCAAATTACACAACCGTTTATTCCAGCGCATATTTCTATCTTCGTGTTCGCTTGAATCGTCGTCTACGTCGTCTTCCATCTGATCATCACGAACTGACACTGCAGGGACCCATTATTGAAGTGGTAAATTTCGTTGATATTAATTCCGCATATTTTGCAGCATAAGATTTGGGTTGTTACAGGAAAATAATGGTTACATACCGGATGATTACCTGAAAGGAAATTTCGAACAAAAGCTGAACGATTTGCTGGATAGGGTTCCTGATGCGCAGAAGTATCCACGAAATATGTTGGCTTTGGATGTCAATAACATAGTCGGTAGTGGAAATTATGGAGACGTTATTGTTGGTCACTTAAACAGGAGACGGTGTCAAGTACATGTCGTTTCTGGTAAGTCATTCATTTGGACTGTTGTAGTCGTAGTGATTTGAGTCGAATTCAAATAACCTCTGAAACGAACACAGATGACATGGAACCTCTCGACCAGATGCAATTCTTAAAAGATTTTGCTCAAATTCAACAAATTTCGTCCCATCAAAATGTGCTCGGCTTTTTGGGCATATGTCAGACACCCGATTGGTTGTACATAATGTTTGAGGAGGCAACAGTTACGTTGAAGAAACGTCTGATCGACGCTCGTGTCACACCGAATTTCGATCCGCATCGATTTTCCACTCTATCCGAAGAATTCATACTGAGACTACTTGCCGAACTGTCTGACGCTATGGACTATCTGTCGATGCACCAGGTAATTTTTTCGTAATTCATCAGTTGGACATGACAATAATTTGTTCGATTCACAGTTCGTCCATAGGAAACTATGTTCCTACAATATTTGCATGACATCGCAGGACGAAATAAAAATCTCAGCCTTCGGTGCAACGCCATTTGACGACCAACACAAGGCCATCGATCTACTACGTTGGAGTGCTCCAGAAGTGCTACGTTTCCATCACTATTCCATTAAGGGTGACGTATGGTCGTTTGCATGTTTAATGTGGGAGTGCTGTAGTTTAGGTAAAAATGCATAAAACGCGACGGTCGGTAGTTATTTACTAAAACCAACATCAATTCCAACAGGTGGAACCTTGTACGCGAACATCAGTTCGGGTGATCTGCTATCTCGAGTGATCAGTGGAGTCAAACCGGAACGCTCAGCGTTTATGTATGACGACATTTATCAGTTAATGTTAAACTGCTGGCAATTGGAACCGAGCGAACGGCCAACATTCGAAGATATCAGTCAGCAGTTGAGACAATTGCTTACCTCGCCGAAGCACACATTATCATTTGATCGACGTGACGGTGTCTTGTTACCGTACTACCTACCACTGTTAGAGCAGCAAAATTCCTAAACAGAAATGCCAGAAATTACGTAAGAAACGATCTGAAAAATGAATCTCATGTTGGTAAACTACAAATTCGTCCATTTTGTTCTTTAGAATTGTATTGAAACTATTTTAGTCGGGTTCTCTTTTGCCCGACATGTATTTATAAGCTGTTGTATGGAAAGCATACACATCAACACATGAGTGAAGCGATGATCACAATCTTTGATCATGGCGCAACACATAAATTAATCCTGCCACACGTACTCTATGCAACGTTTTCTTGTTGTGAGTGAGGAAAGTCGTCGAAATATTTGTAAAATCTAACAATCAATTTCAACTCTGGCTTTCCCACTCGATCTTTTCAACTATACATTCCATTAGCACTAAGCACTAACGATTTTGTTCTCTAACTTTCGTACTTAATCTTAAGACACTCAATGATACGCGTTATAGCAATAAAACGAAAAATTGTAAAAATAAAGTTTTGATAAATTTTGAACTGAATTGTCGTTCGTCATTTATTCATAATTAATGGTCATTCGACACTATATTGGGCAGGTGGGTTCACAAAATATTTTTTTTTTGATTCGCCTTAGTCATATGAAAATTGTGTAGGTTGAGGCGGGTTGCATGGATAAATGTTTTCATTGTTATGTAAAGCGCCTTAACCTGGCCTTTTTTTGAGAATTTTATGAAATTTCTAAGAAATCAATCCCTTTAAAGTAGGCCCTGCTACCAATGATATCCCGGAAACTTCAGAATTTTTAGAATTTTCTAAAGATCGAAAAATATTTGTTCTGGGACTGCTGATGTCTTTGAGCTATGGGATGAGAAAGCGTTTACGAGGGCAGAAAATATAATGAATAGAATGTACATTGGATCTCGATTAGAAATCTGTTGAGACATTCCCTCCAAATATCAAGCAGTTTGCGCACTGCCGTCCTACAGCTAATTAATCTGTCTGCCCACGAAAATCATTTCTTCCTCCTCATTACTTCCAAACTATCATAAAACCAGCTTTTAAAATGTGGTTACAGGTTCTTTTTTTTATGCACTCTCGAATATCGGTGGCCAATTTAACTAAACTTCATTGACCTGACACCAAGCTTCAATCGTTAATGATTCAATTGAAAGTGGTTGATGTATTGGTATCACTTCAATTTTCTGTGTCTTTTGATTGGTTTATCAGCCGTGCTCCGAGTGGTCCAGAAAATTGGCAGTTTTCTTCGGATTTTTTTTTGCAGGGAAGTTTTCGAATCTTCCTGGGTTTTTTCTCCATTTCACTTACATTCTCCATCATGAAATTTAATGAAATCTTTAAATTGTTGTACGTTGTATGGAATAATTTCAGGATACGACTATTCGTCACACCCACAAAATTGAAGACCATAGCCTAGTTGAATCCGATTTGTTTCGGCCTTAAATACTCTCCGATTTCGTCTTTCACATCACCACAAGCAATTTTAGCCGTTATCCTTCGAAAAGCGCTATTATATATTTTCCACACATACCATTTTTGTATACGCAGAAGTGTTCTACAATTTGCCATTTTTCTCGTGTAATAAAAACAGTGATGGTAATGCAAATCTTCAGCGGATCACAGAAAATACGGAACCCAAGTTTCTGGTAAACTGTGCAGCAATATTATTTCGTTTGGCAGCGCTAACGATTTTAAAAGTTTAATGGAATATGGAGTATGGTTTCCATTCAACAAAAAGTACTCCGTGAGAGAGCGAGCTGTCAAGTAAACAAAGCAAAATTTGAAAAAAATCATTTTTGTCTCTTACACAGATTACTTTTTTGGTAAGTGGAAATTAAGCCTAAGCTAGCATTAATGTTGGAAAAGTATTTGACGTATTTGAAGTACGTTGAACTAAGTTTGATATATAAATGCGTACCTCAATATCTGAATAAGTGGTAGAGTGGTTGTCTAGCAGCTACCCCTAGCTGTAAGTGTTCGGGTTCGAAATCTGCAATTTTTTAAATTCATTTTGGATTTGCTGATTCGAATTCCCTTTATAAGATATTTATCGCACTAGTGCGAAAAATACTAATACTACATTGCATACACCGTTCTACTCATAAGTACTACTCATAAACCGCATCGAAATATTGTTCGGTTTGATACAAAATTTATGGTTACAATTATAAAAACATCAGATTAATAAAACGATACCGAATATGATCGCATGAAAACCATGATTCTGCGATTAACGTAATTTCTCTTAAATATAAACAAAAATACGTTTCGTGGATCATTACCACAGCCAGTAAATTACTCAGCACATTTAGTCATTTTTAATCCATGAAAAACATTGCAGGGAAATACTATTCGACGATTTGTCACTTACGGGGTCGGTATGTATGGTAACATCTTGCGATTTCCGATAACTTTTTAACATTTTTTTTGTTTGACTTGTACATAAATTCCAAGCCCTGGATAAGACACGAGACAGGGTAGTTAGTAAACCTCAATTTTCCGTCTTACTAATGTATTATTTAGAATCAGTTACAAACATTCCGCTATTCTAATCAATATAAAGGGCATTACGTTGCACTATCAAGATATTCCGGGAAAAAAATTATTCTCAAACTAACCGGTTTCGTACAACTTAATAAACTCCTGTTCGTTTCTTGTTTTTATATGAAAGAAATATGTTCGAGGGGTAGCCCACTGATCAAAATCATGTGACACCATTTCCGTTTTCACCAATATTTCCTTTTATTTTGCCTGTATTTACCCGTAATTTCTGGAGCTGATGTGACTGTATTTGCCGGATTAACCAATATGCGGATATTTCAACAGTAACACTAAACTTTTCGACATTTAGCATAAATTCTCCTAACATTTTCTCTAGAATTTCCTTAGTTGTAATTGTTACTGCCAAGACTAGAGATGAAGATTTCAAAAATCCAGTTTCAGTGTGAACTTTACACTATGAAGCTGGTTGAGACCTTGTGGGTGAAGCCGAGGTCGAATGTCAGACGAAAACGCGAGATTTCAGTTTTTTATCGACTGACTTCCAAAACTTTCCTTACATGCTGTTCGAACTTTAGTTCCTATTTTAGACGATAGTCCTTGAAATCCCACCTCACCTAACAGTGGTTTTTCATATTGCATTTGTTCACATTTCCATGTATTATTTACCGGAGCAGATTGTCATTTCCTTCGAGCCTGTGACTCCATACTCCAATTCCTCGGATGGGTTACCCCTCGAATATTATAGTTGCTGTTTTTGTCTATTGTTGTATAGTAAACTGAATAATTACTTTGATGACGCCGGATAAAATAAAAAATTTCTTTAAGTTTTTTAAATTTTGTTAGTCTTTAAGAGTAAATCATACGAAGTTGGTCTGTTGAAAATAAACGTTGTTTACATTTCGTTCGTCGTGGTAGTGTCTTTAACATAAAATAGTTTGATTTTGCTGTATATCGTGTATAGTTATGTGCTCTTGTCAACAAACAGACAACGTCTAGACTGATTTTATTTGCTAATTGCATTTCTTAAAATTTAATTTGAGAATGTTGTCAGCTCAACATCATCACCTCGTTCCATTTGGCTTAATCTCACCTGATGGGAATGTAGGTACGTAACTTCCTTCCGGTTGGAATCGTGATAGATGGCAAACGAAAAATTGGTTTGATTCATTCCAAGTATAGAAAGCGATCATTTATTTAAATATGTGTGATGTGATCTTGCACATAATGTAGATTTCCATCAAAACACTACGTCGTAATATCAATCGTTTACACAAAAACAGAAGAAAAAAAAACAAAAACAAGAACTATACTACATGGTGATGCGATAGTAAAATTATGAATCAGCTGGTCTGCTGGAATGATCATGTTTTTCTATGTCGAGAAATGATAACGACTAATCTTGGGTGTTCTCTTAAAATGCAACTTGTTCTTATATATTGTATTTGATAGTTAATGCTCATTTCAGTTAGAAATATGATTTGAATTGTTGAATTATTATAGAACTAGCAGTAAAAGTCCAATTGCAATATTGAAAATTGTGAGAAAGTATGCTTCAAGCTTGTATCAGTTTTTGAACTATAAGAATGCAAATTGAGAGGTTAACAGGTGTTAGAGGGATATGTATCATATGAAGAGGAAGGTATCTGAAATGTATCTTAAATGACCGGAGTCGCCAACTTTTCTCTTGTATGTTCACTGCGTTAAAGACCTTTATTCAAATTATTTTGAAATTGCACCTATCGAATGATACACGTCAACAAATTTTCAATTTTACAGAAAGGAATAAGGAAAACGAGTCGAAAATAATTATGGAAGAGGAACAATCAATGACGCACTCCGAACTGGGTAAGTTGGGTTGAATCGATGTATCTGATCCGTCCATGTCTATATTGTTCTATAATATTACTTTGTTCAAAGAAAACCGTAAATGTTCACCTGAAATACAAGCCTGTGAGAAACACAGACCATATCAAATGTTGCTATGCCGAGTCAGCCGGACATATATTTTCTTTTGTCTTTGCTCTATTAATTTTACTTTTATTTTTTCAATAAATGTTGTCGTTTACCTATTTAAAATTTAAATTTTAGAAGCGAAAAGCTTTGTGGTGAATATGATTAAAAATGGAACATCAACACCATGCGATGTACCATCTAACAGTGGTACAATTTCTGCAACATTACCCCGATGGTACGATGAATTGAAATTTAAAAGGTAAGACTATCGTCGATGGTTTTCACAATAATTCGAATGCAAATCTTTTAACTCTTAGAGGTCAGAAATACTTCTTAGAAAATCGGTTCGGCATTCTATCGTCCAATCTGTGCGGTCTTCTGATACTACTAGCAGATCCGAAAGGATTAGATGTTTTGGACTCAACGAAACGATCGAGCACTGTAGAAACGGCTAAGAAAAGATACGTGTCAACGATAATGCATACAATATCATGGTATGAGATTGATCTACGGCCTGGCTCAAAGTACATAACTAGATACCAAATGTAGTTTGTGTCGTTTATAAATTTGTTTTTTTTTAGATCATGGGAATCGCTAAACACAATTCGAAAAATGCATTTGCTAGCTTCAAATAGTGCTAGTAAAAAGATGATTGGCCTAATCACTCAATCAGATCTGGTCCTCACAACATTTGGCTTTATGGGGTAAAATGTGAAAATGTCTTACTCGATTGTTGAAGGGTTTTCAGTTTTGAATCTTCATACTTCCAGTCTCGCTCTCGTTCGTCCACATTTCCTTGGTATTCGTTGTGACAATAAAGAAGACCGTGAGGGTTTCACCCATTTCTGGGCCGTTATTGGTCACATGTTGGGAGTAGAAGATCATTTTAACATGTGTTTATTCAGCTTAGAGACCATTGAGCATATTTGTTCCATCTTGATACGATACTTTTTCATACCAGTAATCCAACTGGAGACAGTGAAATTTAAAGAAATGACAAATGTTTTGCTCAACGGCTTGTCACCATTTATGCCTCACATGTCTTATGACATTCAATTGTTCTTAGTGAAACGAATTATTGGTGTTCCCGGTCATCAGTATGGAGTGGACGTGTCAAAGGAAGTAATTTGTAGATCGATTTTTAGTGCTGACGAATTAGACATGGCGAGAAAAGTTGTACGTTCGATGCATCGCGAAAATAGTCACTATTTACAGATGTACGAGATTTTCTTTAACGATGGGATTCCTGTTGCGGGGCAATCTAACCTCAAATCAGTCAAATCAAGCGTGAAATCTGAACATGGTAATAGCATTGAAATTTACGGCAAAACATTTCATTGGATTATGAAGTCGAACGATGGTGCTGAATGGCGCGAATACCTAAATGATGCTGCATTTTATGCGCTTAGTAAACGGGATCAATTGATGGTTCGCTGGATTTGTTTTCTGTTTTGGTGTTATGGGAATTTAAGATTAGCAAAATATGTTTGTGAGTGGGGTATGAATCTAATTTTGTTTTTGATGCAAAGATTCGATAAATCACTTTAACCTGTCACCATTACCATTCATCTGTTGTCGATAACGACGATAAAAATAATGACAAGCTCTGGGTAATATGGTCCTTTATATAGTAAAATGCATGTTAAAAAAATTGAAGTACAAGATTTGAAATCAACCAATTTCAAATACTTTGATTGATGAAAGTAATAGACCCGATAATAATACTGGTCATATGCTTGCTGTCTGTTCCAAGTTAAAATAAGAGAAACATGTGGAGTCTTATTCAAATGGCTTTTTATTACCCAATATATCTAACTGGATCAGTTTTTAGACTTATTTGAATTTGAATGCGTTTGTGCTTAGTTCTAGTCGGAGATATTTCGCTTAGCAAAACAAATGTACGCATTCGTTTTTGGGGTGAAGAAAATAATTTTTTGTAAGACACTATTAGATTTTTGTGACTGGCAACGTAGTAACAAATTGTGCAAACCACAGATCCTAAAGCTTCGCAAGTGATAAATTAAGGACTCAAGAAGAGTCCGAAAACGTAGCCTCTTGGTCTTAGATTTATTGTCTTTTGAGATGTGGTAATTATTTAATGTTTTTGCTTTTATCAGTTCTCCTGCTATATTGTGTGCTAGTTTTTTAAAAAAAATATTTAGTTTTAACCCTAGTTTTTAATTTTACCCCCTGAGCTCTGAAAAGGATTTTTTGTTATTCTTCGGATCCACATTGAAAGAATAATTCGATTGGACGGAGTATTTATTTTTTATAAAAAAATCTTAGAATTTACGTCATTGTACTACAATCATTATTTGGACGGACTTTGTTTGTAGTTAAAAATCTATAAAAACTCGTTACAAAAGTTACAGTAAATTCTTAATTAGAGCAACTAATGAAATTGCTAATAACCCAACCGCAGTTGATGAACTTAAATTTATTCGAGTTGATCCGTTGCATCCGTCTGTGCTGCATGTGAAAATACAAGATCTGTATTCCATTCGGTCACCTTTGTTTTGCACATAGTTGCAGTAATTTCCCAAGTCCTTGGATGAACAAAATCGTTTAGCACCGATGCCACCTATTGTGGTGTTGGAGAGAGAGAAAATGTTTCAAATTGTTCTTGATACCGTTTTTTTATTACATAAGACAAAACCGGATAATAATAGGATTAGAAAACAAGGTTGAAATAGTTGTTTGTTCACAAAGGGAAGAAAGGTTGAAAGTTACTTTTCGATAGTAGCAAGGGCTACATGTCGCCCGAGAAAATGTAACTTTTCTCACTCATAATGAAAACACACACTACATGCGTCGAGAATCGCTATTTTCATAATGTATACACTTCTTTCGACGAAGTGTTGACATGCTGAAGGTGTCAATCCCGGGTGAACATGAAAGGTCCCGTCGGCTTCGCCTCGGATCAACAAAATTCACACTAAAACTCTGCTTTTCAACTTTTTATCCCTTGTTATGTAACTAGGGATAAAAATATTAAAAGTAGAGTTTTCGTGTGAATTTTGTTGATCCGAGGCGAAGTCGAGGTCAATAAACACACGAAAATTAGACTTTTCATTTTTATCCCGAGTTATGTAATGGATTTTACATGCTGAGAGCTTCGAAAGAAATGCTTAAAACATGAAAAGTACAGTTTTCGACGCATGTAGCATGTAAATGAATATTCCACAACAAAGCACCCGAAGTTCATTCTGAGTTATGAAAAAGCAAGGTTATTAGAGCAAGAAAGCGATGGTAAACAAGTATGACAACAGTTTGTAAAATTTCTGGTATGACAAACAGGTATGGGTATTGACGAAGAGGAGGTATTTTATATGCATGATATGGTATTGCCAATACCTATCTTTTTTCGGTGTAAATTAAAACGAAGTTTTACAGTCGGCGACTTTGAAGTAAGTGACGAAATTCGATTCATCTGTTTTTCAGGTGATCCACTCATTAAAACAAAAGTGCTTTACGTCTTTAGACTACCTCGTGCGTGTGTATAACCATTTCACCCGTATAAACACGTTAAAGCACTTTTGTTTGTATGAGTGGCTCAGCTGAAACAAAATGCGTCACTTAATTCAAAGTCACCGACTGTAGTCTAAAGTTACTAAAAACAATCACAACAAATAATAGAACGACATGCACTACATCTACTTCGCTTTGTCGTTTAGTAGACAAAAATACATATGTGTAGCGTTATTTTGTGATGAATATTCATGCCAAATAGCCAAATCTATTGCAACTGAAAAATGTAGCGAGCCTACCACGTCGAAGCAAGAACTCTTTCTTCTTTAAAAAAACACTCTTGGCAATAACGAAAAATGAATTTTAACCATTTAGAGCTGTTGACTTTATGCAATACTTTGCACCATGCACTGAATCGCACTCTTCGGGCTGAATCTGGGCATCCGGCTGGGCAATCATCAAATCCGAACAATCAATTGTTTTATCGGCTGAACATTGATAGCATTTGATGGATGTTACTGTTCGCATGCGAGTTAAATAATTGTCTTTGTGTTAGTCTTTTGAAATGTTTTGATGGAAGTGAGTGAGAATTAGTATTAAAATAAAGAAAATTTGTAATATTAAAAAATTGTCGATGATTTAGTAGATGAAAAAGACCCCTAAATCAACCATTTTAGCCACAACAACCATTTAATCGTATTAGTACATGTGTAACCATTCTCTGCCACCAAACATCGCTCATAAGTACCTTCGAATCTTCCAATATGCTTGATGCAATACTTAGCCCCATGTACACCGGAACAATCTTGTGGTTCAATATCCGGTGTATCGAATCGCTCGAACCATTCACCGCATTGGAATGGCGTTGCAGAGTCCGTCGCATTGCACACATAACAATTTATTGCTGATGCTAAACATAGTATTTTACGTGTTTCAATTGGGTTGCAATTCGAATTAAAATATTCAAATAAATAATGGAATCGATACGGTGAATCCATCTGATGGTTATGATTCACCACCGTTTCTGATCGACCAAAACAATATGGAAATTGTTGGAAATTTTCAAATGTTTATTCGTTCAATGCCAATGGAATCATACCGAAATGGTAACACACGTTGAGTGAAATTAAATGGCGATTAATGATCCAGACATTAATTGCGTAGCGTCAGCTGCATAATAATTGGTACGGAGAAATATGAAACGAGCGCCATCGAGTCAATAAACAAATAAAATCTTCATCCGCTGTGTATGCACTGCATAGAATTATAGTGTAGAAGTGCTGACCGACAAATTGTTACAGCTAGGAATAATCAATGAACGTACAAACCCGGTATGGTCTGTCCATACAGATTGGAGGAAATATCGATTTCATATAAAATAACTCAGCTTTAAATGGTTTTCATTGAGAGGTGAGCTTGTTTATATGAAATCGCCATTTCCTCCAGAAAAACCGGAATTTTCGGTTCGGTTTAGACCAGCTCACCTCTGATTTCCTCCTCTCCATACAATTTTTGATATGGTCTAATACCTATAGCGTTTCATTGGGAATAATTTCGACTAGACATTTTGGAAAATCATTTTGCGAATTCGTCGCAAGCTTTTCTTCGGAATAAGTTAGAATGAGCACTCAGACAAGGATGAAATCTATGAAATTTATGAAATCTATGAAATCTTAGGAATATAATGAGATAATTGTACTGTGTGGTCATGCCAATACATTTATGCCAACCGAAATTTAAATGTCTTCGTGTAACATGAACTGTAGAAATTACTTGATCCAAAAGGAAGCTCGATTGCATTAAGATTTTAGTGTTTTTACGTCCTAATCAGTACATTCAAAAATTGTATCGGGAAGTTAACGACATTAATTTGTCACATACGGCTATTCACCTGTTATCGATAACGATGACAAAAATAATAAACAAGCTCTAGGTCCTTTATATAGCAAAGTTAATGTTCAACTAAATTGAAGTACAAGATTTGAAATCAACCGATTAAAAATACTTTGATCAATGGAAGTAATAGACCCGATAATAATACTGGTCATATGATTGCTGTTTGTAACAGGTTAACGCTAGAAATGAGCAATACCTTTGAGCTAATTATTAAGGCTTCTCCTCAATCAGTTCGAGGTAAAATCATAATTTAAACGTAATCTTTGTCAGAATTTTCTTAGGACTATGTCTCACACTCTTTCATCTATTGATCAACATCACTAACAAACATTTGAATTTGTAAGAACCTTGCGCGAAGCACCTTGCGACGTACGTAACAGTAGGAACATAAAAGAACACGACTGTGTAGTGCACAGCACACCACCTCTATTCAGGTGTATTATTATTTACCTGATCCCATAATTGAAATAACCACAGCAGCAGCAAAGGTAAGATTCATTAATGAAGTTTTCATTTTGTCGCTGTAATATTCCGCCTTGTATAAATTTGAAGATAGACTCGAACACAACACAAAACTTTAGTTGCAAAACAAATAAATGGGTGTGACGTTTGAATATCAGGTTCGAAAACAGCCAAAGTTATTGGAGTGAAATATCTTTAGCACATTATATCTGAAGTTCTCGATATTGGAACGCCTGTGCCTTTTCGATTTTGGTATTAGAAGAAGTAGCACGAAATTATTTAACAAGATAAATGACACGGAAGAACCTCACATAATTTTGTTTATTGTAACAAATATTGAATTAGCCACACGTTAATGTGCATACTCGTTTCGGACTGAAATGAATACTGGCTCACGTCGCTTAAACGTCGAAATATCCATTGATAATCGTCTCTTTCTTTCATTGAAAAATACAATCAAAAGGTGGTCGCACACTCAAGTTATTGTTTAATAAACATTATTAATGAGACAATCAGTTACATTTGTGGTGGTATGACAAACTATATACCGGCGTGTATGCATACAAACATTATGTTATGTATCCAATGTTATGAATCACAAATTTATAGTTTGTTTCATTGAAGAAGTTTAGTTTTATAGTGCTACGTCTTCAGGTGAGTTTAACATGGGTGGTTCGAAATAGTAAACGTTAGATAAATAAAATATAAAATGCACTATTGCACTATAACATCAGATCAGAAAATTTTTGTCGTATCCTTTCTCAATAATTTATATCCAAGCGTATAACAGCGGCCATACTATTCGCCTTACTAATCTGGGGAAAAAAATTCAGCTTAAATCATAAGTCCACTTTTGTTTGGTTTTAGGAAAAAAACGTAATCCTGTACGTGGATCGCGTGTATCGTCATGTCATTCGTTTATTTCATAATTTTTGCTTCTAATTGCGTTGTTTGTATACTGTGGAGAGGGGTACTATACTGTAGAAAATCCTGTTCGAAAAGGTTTCTTACGTGTTTATATTCTACAAATGAATTAACTTTACCATACATCTGCAATTAAATTCCTTCCTAAAAATTCCTGAATGAAATGTTTGAATTTTCAAGAATTTAATTCCAAACATATGCTTTGAATCTTACTCAGAGCGAGAGTTCAGACGGCAAGCATATCAGCATTTCTACAATCGGATCTATTACATTATTTGATTCAAGAAAGCGATTGAAAATCTTTTACTTCACTTTTTAAACATGCTTTTCACTATATATAAGGCCGTATTGACCAGGGCTTGTCGTTTATTTCTGCAATCGTTATCGATAACAGATGATAGGTTGTCTCCATACATTATTTTACCGACATAAAAACTTCCACTCCTAAGTTCGCCAAGAAGTTCAATTTAATGCCGAGTTTACTATTAAATGAAATTTTTATGCTGGACGCGACAATGACGAACAATCAAATTCTAACAGCAAAAATAGATTTATATCGAGCGTCTGAAAGTTCGCTTGCTCTACCGTACAGTGGACTTTACAGTAGAGAGATATATAAAGAGGTTTATACCTCATATAGCCTTTCTGAATTTAGAAATATTGTCCTCCTATAAATAAAATTTACCAGCTCCTCGATTGCATTTGAGTAAAATTACGTATTTTGGGGCTTTCAAGCGAAAAATTGGCAGTTCAGATACGAAGACCATATTTTTGATGATCACGATTCATTGTGGCATTTTCTTAATATTGAATTTAAATTGTTATGTTCATCAGTTCAAAAAAAACTGACCAAAAAAAAAGGTTTGACAGTACCACGACATATCTTGAGAAGAAGTAAAACGCAAACTTGCAAACGATAGGGAGTCATTATCATTTTATCATTGTGTAGTAAATAATACCTAAGTTTGTATAAATATTACGTGTATAAATGAAGCGCCGCCGATAAATCAGTGTGATGTGTTTTTATTAAATATAAGTAAAAGAATAACAAAACTTTGTACGATTACCATACATAGACTTAAAAGTTACCTGCTTGCCTGTGTGTTTTTTCATTATTATTAAGTTCTTCAGCTATTTTTGCTTATTTGAATTTTAGTAGTTGTTCATCGCGAACACCATAACATCGTTTTCAATGTTAATATGTGAATAGTCGGTCGCAGAAAATTTCATTTTTATTGTGTTTTTTTCTTCTTCGTTTCATTTTGTGCTATAAACAGCACTTAACGTCTATTTTCGGTGTGATTTTTGTTAGCATTTTTAATTATTTAATTGAAAGTTTATTTCGCGTCGATCACTACTTGAACAAACTGTACGCTACGCAGTATATATTGGTTGTATTACCCGATATCGACTTATATGGTTGAAATGAATATAAACGGTGGACATTGCTTGGGAATGGAAATTTTCAAAAGCTCCGACATAAACAAATAAAAAAAAAATCATAAAAACTTGTGGTGTTACAACTGTGCGGTGGAATAATTTAATGTTCGTTGCGAATTTAATGAATAATTTATCAATACAGTCGTAGTGTCGACATTCGGAAATTGGAATTTGCCCGAAAAGAGAAAGAAACGCTTTCATTTTATTGGATACGCTGAGTTGAAGAAGGTAATTTTTTGTTTGTCAATTTATATCGGGGTATCGTATTTTTTCGTGGTGTTGTTAATGTTTGAGCAGTAGAGTTTTAATAAGGAAAATTAGAACATACGTCTGATGATTTAAATGAGAGGTAGAGTAAGAATGGCCGAAGCAAAAGTCATTTTCCATCCACCAGTCTCACATCATATATTAGAAATTTAGAACTAGTTTTTTTTTGTCTGAAACTTACAATGGCTGTTCTTTCGTTAGGGAGCTGCAACAACAAATTTTAACACTGGATAGTAGAGAGGACAGTAATTCACTCAGGTTATATTTATTTGTAAATTTGATTCCACTGTTAATCAAATGCTTCTGAATAAATTCTGATAATTGTATCAGAAGACAGGTTTCAACCATTTTTGATGTAAAATTCTTTACGTGTTGCGGTGCTTTGGACATATTAAATATGCATTTACTTTGTCTAATCAAGGAAAGCGCATACGGACGTGTTAAAAAAAATATTTTCATGAGTGGGAATCCCACCCTTTCCCCTTCGGATCGGGCTATAACGTCCCGGCTCGTCAAAAATAAGAATTTTGAAGTACGGTCTCAACATACGATTATGAACTGTTTTGTTAATTTAAAATTAAGATTGGATTATAACAGTCGACTCTTCGAGCTCCTGTACGAATGTGTTAGAAAAATAATAAATGTATTAACATTTGAGAAGAGCTCACCGCCATAGCTTTGCAAGGTCTTGATACTTATCTTTTAGAAAAGACAATTACATGTTCAAACAATGACTTAATCTGTTACTTCGTTTGTTAAAAGTATAGTGTAAGTTGAAAATGGATAGAGAAAGTTGCCCAAAAATTTAGAAAAACCGAAAAACTTAATGTTCTAAAGAATTAAGCCGATTTTTTTAAAAATCATTTTTACCATATTACCGTACTTATCCGAAAGTATCCAAAGCCAGTTCAAAATATTTCAGAAACACTCTGCCATAAAGTCCTCGAATACGTTTCCACAAAAAAATATGAATTTTTATACATAATGCAAATTCAGTTGAAAAACTGAACCTTTAGACATATTTGAATCCACTAAATGTTGACAATGTCTTTTTTGCATATTAATTTAAAATTGTTGCATTTTACCACTAAAATGTAGCTCTAAGAAATGTTTGCTTTGACCTGAGCGACTGTTACATTTGACTTTAGTTTCCTGTTATTTCATTTCAACTCAACCAGCATAATTAAACATTCTATCTAATTCGTTTTAAAGTCGTGCCCCGGATTTTCGTATAATTAATATAATTAGCTTTTACACTCGCATTTGTTCCATTTTTCGTTCCATTCATTTTTCAAATTGAATAAGTGAAATGAATGGAATTATTTAACTAATAACTGCAACCTTGTAGGGGTGTCTGCTCGCAAATGTCCTTAACGGTTTTTGTTCGTATGCAATGAAAGTTAGTTAGGTTAGTTAGTAGAAGTTCGACCTCAATTAAGACAATTTTAACCACAGAACGAAATTTAAATCTTTCACTGGCAGCATCTAATTATTTTCATATCATCGGAACAGAATCTTTTACTTCATTAGTTTTGAAACATAAATTCTATTCTATTGAACCAAATAAGTGAGACGTTATCGCCCGATAACACGCGGCACACTAAAAAGTTGTATGGGTCTCAATTCAATTAACTCCAGCAACTTAGTCGTTCCGACTATTTTCTTTCTACTATATTTCAATCGACATTTTTCATGTGTAAAATCGAAATGTTTTGTCTCTTCTTTATTGTGTAGATACGACGCTTATCAGTGTACCAACACAGAATTACTCAACGTTTTATCGCAAAATTTTCATTAACACCAAATCTCTCTGCCAAAAGATTATAAGCAGACTGAAGGTGGTATTACGAAAAAGTGACAAAAAACGACAACATAAACATTGAACTAATAAGAGTCAATTCGCCAAAACTTCGAACAGTCGGGATTCAAGCCGACAGCGATTCAAACGAACTATGGCTCAAATGAATCGTCGTTCAATTCTGATAATATCGTGAAACAATTTTTTTCCCGAAATTTTTTTGTTGGGCTGTTGGCTGTTGGGCTTAGAAAAATTTTCTCCGGAGTTGTCGTGAAAAATGTTTTTTATCAATAGCTAACTTTCCCAACCGCACGCCCTTTAAAAATTTCGGTTTTATCGAGATTTTTCACTTGTTGTGGCGGCTGGGTGATACAAAAATAGAGGATCCAAATTTTCTCACGGTTGACTTGAGGCAATTGTGTAGTTTGAGAGCAACCACAGCCCTGCTTCTAGCATGAACATAGAAAATATTCGGAGGCTGATGAAATCACAGTAGGCACTGCGTTTCTGTTGTACAGATATGACTTGCTTTCGTTGTATGAGTTAAAACATACAATACAAACAATCCTAAGCGGTAGCTCTTATCACTAAAGCCTCCAAATTTGACACTTGTCAATTCAGTGTTCATGCTAGTAGCAGTGCTGTGGAGCAACTCTTCAGTGGAGAAACATTTCCTTGATCAATGATTGATCATTGAATCTGTTACTTCATATGTGTAAAGAATTTTAGATTTTTTTTGTTTTGCTTAACAATTTCTCTGTATAAAGAATGCAATGTCTAACTCTTGAATCAAATTCACAAAGTTCACTGTATTTTAGGAACACCACTTTCAAATTATATTTTTCGGAATCCGCTTTCGGAAAGTTGTCCAAATTTTTCGTTTTGAACAAATAAAAACAAAAAAAAAGTTTTGACTATTTATGTCGTTTATCAACTACTAAAAATTCATTCAATTGAAAATATCAAAATCCCAACAACAACAATAAGAATCCCAAATCGATATGACTAGTCATGAATCTAACATTTCCAATTCGAAAGAGGAGAAAAAGAGAATGAAAAGCTTGGCCAAGGAGGAGAAACGAAACAATAAACTGCTGAAAGAGGAGGAGAAGAGAAGAAGTAAGGACGAGAAAAAACGAAGTAAGGAAGAACTAAAGAGGAAGCAAAAAGAAGAAAAGGAGTTAAGTAAACGGAACAAGAACCCACCGAACATGAAAGTGGAGATAAAGAAAACAAAATCCGAAGCTCGAAGTGTAAAATCTGAGCCCAGATCGACCGACAAAGCTAACGTAGGCGCGTCTCCATTTCTCAAAAGTAGATTCGTGATGCCTCGAGGGCACAAAGGGTACGTGTTCCCGGTAACTCCAGGACCAGCCAGATATCCAGTCACCAGCATAAATTATCCAATTATGAAAGCTAGACGACAAAAAGATTTGACGAAAAAAATGTTAAATGGGCCAAGACCACCGGCTTACACAATGGGAATTAAGCACAGTGAAATACGTGAATTTTACAATAAAATTCAATAAAAGAAGTGCCGTTGATTATCGATTCAATTGATATGAAGTACATAAATTGAATGAAACCTTAATTTCTGTGTTTTCTATTTAATTTCCATTCCATGTGTCTGGCCATAGCAGATGCAATGGTCAGGCGTATTATACCACACAAGTTCTGGTGGATTTGCATTTCAGAGGTAAATAATGTTTGCGACTAACTATCGAGTCTCTGTTTAATTTAGCACGAGTTATTATTTGTTCATAAATTGATTGTGGGGTGGGGTGTTCTCTGATATTTTCTTGAGTCCCTGTGACTGACTCAAGGATAGAAAACTAAAAAAACCTAAATTAAAATTCAACATTCTTTTGAGCTCTTATTTTCGTATTCAAACTGTCTCCGCCGTCGGAGCTCATTAAAAAACCAAATCGATTTACTTTGTACAGGTCACCACACAAACTATATAGAGTTCACCACAAAAGTTGTGACGAATATATGTGGTGCTGTGATGCATTTATTCGAATGTTACTATTGCGTTTGTGTTGATAACGTAAAAAGTTTTCTTTTAAAAAAGCTCAAGAATTGCAAATGCAAATAATTCGGTGTCAATGGGTTGTGAAGGTCGTTCAATGGAAATGAAATACAAATTGATAGACAATGAAATGAGACATTCGGAAAATCTGATGCTAGTGTCACCTGTACACTATGAATTTGAAGGGATGAGGATGATGGAGTAAGTTATAAAAGAAGTTGCTTTTTTTCTCTTCATTTGAAATATATTTTTGCTACGCCTTCGACAATCTCGAATCATTGGTTTTTCAAAGCCCGGCAAACGTTCTTATATCAAAAATGTCGATATCGACTTAAGTATATCTCTTCAACAAACAAAAATGAACAACTGATTATTCGTCCGACTCTAAGTCTATTTCAAAAATTCTTTGGTATATGAATGAACGACAAGTATTTGAATTGGATGAAATCGGTCAAGTGGACCCGAAAAACTGATATCAGTATCTACAGAGTGTCTAGTAAAAAATAGATTATAATGCATGAACAAAGTGATGATGAATTGATGATGATGCAGCAAATAAATTTTTGAGCGTTGAAGTGAAATTTTCTTCACATAAGACAATAAATTATCTGATTCTGCGTTTTCATATTTTTCTTTCCAAATCTAATATTTATCTCCATATATTACGAACGAACAAGTGTCCAGGGAACAGTCAGGTCTTTGAATCATTTTCTCTTTGATCGTTTTAATGATTGGTTTCTCTACCTTTCCTTCACAGAATAATATGGCAGCCACCGAAAAGGACAGCGAAACGGGAGAGTGCGTTTCGACTGAATCCGATGACGCCAGCGACTCCTCTATGGAATATGACAACGAAACCGGCGAATTCGATGCAACGATAACGAGCCTACGGTTAAGAAAGACGGCCAAATTTTCGATTCCAAAAAATTTGATCGCCCCACAAGATGACCCACGGAAATGCTGTTGCATCGATCCGAACGACACATTCACACTAACGAAAAAGGAAGATGTTATCACATTGCAAGAGGTACGTTGATATACGATTGGACTTCGCATTGTTTTAACTCTGTTGTCTTTGTGTCTAGGAAATAATTCTCGGCTGCAATAAGACGAGCCACCGATTGTTCTTGATCGTTGCGTCGATGTTCTTTTTCACCAGAATTTGTGCGGTTTTGGCGGTGCTCATTGAATTGTCGATGCATTGCTGGGCACACAAGAAAAATAGCCGCAATTCCAATCCAAACATTTACTATCGAAGTCCGTTGCACGTATTCACGTCGCAGTTTTGCATTGTTTGCCGGCACGAAACGTCGATGGACCAGGTGATTAAGTTGCAAGATCAACGGAGCAGACATTGGCGATTGAATTTGAAAAATGTGGCAAAAAATATTTATTGAGACTTATTGGTGTGAAGGGAGTTATCACAGATGCTAGTACGTTAATAAATGCAATTTTGTATTTACATAATAGAGTACATGATAGACATATACACATGCGTTGTACCAGTTTATAAACATCTTTTCGTAAACAAAGGAAACAAATTTTCATACAGAGTCTCTCGACTTCTTGAGTCACATTACGGTGCTGATGATAATAGTGATGATGATGCTACGTTCATCACACATCGATCTGTCCCATCTTTTTCAGATCCGGCGAAACCTCGAATTCACATCCAGTACTTGTGATGATTTCTTCGATGGTTACGTCTTCGCCGATTTCCAGCAGTGTCAAACCACTCTCTTTATCAACGTCGAATACGGCCTGTGAAACAGTTTTGTCATAAAAAATCCAATGGAACGACAAAATGCTGTTATGCAATAGAAACCTTTTCCGTTATTATCATGTCCACACATCCTTTTCCCGTCAACGGCAAACTGCATTTCGATAATATCTTATGGGAGCCGTCCTTGGCATTGTGTTCCATTGTTACAATGACTTTTGTGCCTGGCGCTGATACTAAATCCATCGCACCGCCCATACCTTTGACCAGTTTACCCTGAAAAACAATGATTGATTTGACACAAATCACTACACGAACGAAGCTTGTCTTTTCTTACCGGAATCATCCAGTTAGCTAAATCTCCGAACTGCGACACTTCCATAGCGCCCAGCACTGTGACATCAATGTGACCGCCACGAATCATAGCAAAACTTTCATCCGACCCAAAATAGGATGCACCTGGTACAACCGTGACCGTTTCTTTTCCCGCGTTTATTAGATCTGGATCGACCTATTGGACGATAAAAGACTTGAGAAATTGACTCAATCGGCCAATTGCGATGAATTACATCATTCTTATACGGGAACGGACCCAGGCCGAGTATTCCATTTTCCGACTGTAACATGACATTGATACCCTTGATATAATTAGCAGACAGATTAGGAATGCCAATTCCTAAATTGGCGAACATGCCATCTTTAAATTCCAGTGCCACTCGACGGGCGATACGCTCTCGTAACTTTGCCGCTGGAGTATTTCCTACGATCGAATCTTTGGCACTTTCACTTCGAGTTTTCAGTCGTTCAATACGCTTCTCGTATTGCGATCCTTTGAATAGACGGTGCACGAATATGCCCGGCACATGTATCTGATCTGGATTTAATGAGCCGACTGGAACGATTTCTTCTACCTCGGCGATGGTGCATTTAGCCGCACGGCACATTGCTGAGTTAAAGTTGCGTGCCGATTTGTTGAAAATTAGATTTCCCATTTCGTCAGCTTTTTGTGCCTTTACCAATGCAAAATCACCGACAATTCCTTCCTCCATTATGTACGGCAGTCCGTTAAATTGTTGCACCTGTTTTGGCGAACTAGCTACTTCAACGGTTTTGTCCTTCGAATTGTATTTGATCGGTGCACCACCTTCTTGGATGAGCTAAATAGTAAAAGAAAGAGGTAAGCGAGTCGAAAACGAAAAATAAGACAAAAATGACGTACTGTTCCATAACCTGTCGGAGTGAAAAATGCTGGAATTCCTGCACCACCAGCACGAATACGTTCAGCCAGAGTGCCTTGAGGTGTGAACTCCAACTCGAGCTGTCCGGACAGATATTGACTTTCGAATTCGGCATTTTCGCCAACGTAAGACGATATCATTCGCTTTATGCGCTTCTCTTTGAGTAGCAGCCCAAGTCCGAAGTTGTCAACGCCTGGCAAGGAATAAATGTGAATTGATGAAAACTACCATCAATAATCAAGTCGCGTTAACTTTCCGAAAATATTGTGTCTATCAAGAGGAGGAAGACTTTTAGCACCGGAAATATCCCGAAAAATTCGGTAAATGAGGCATATACTCTCATGGGAAGTATAAGTAAAACGGCTCAATCAGGAGAACTTCGATTGTCTATTAACAAGCTGATAACTCGTCCGACAAAAACTGATAACAAATTGAATTCGGCGACACTTTCATTGCTGTTACTATCTTGTAAGAATGTCTCTCTAACACACACCAAGCGGCATCGCACCATTGAATCAATGCATATATCAAAATTGTCTAATATTTGCAAATTACACTGCTAATCGAAATATAAATAAACTCATGCCGTGATGGAATCTATTTCTGGACGAGAAGAAAACGATTGCGGTTGTTTGTGTGATTTAGAGAATCGAAAGATACTTAATTCGATCGTAGATTATGTGTTGGGGGTCAATCGAAATATTCACACATCACACACCCACCCACACAATGTTTTCATACACATACCTGCATTATTCGATACAACAGTCAATTTCGACGATCCTTTTGCTAGTAAAGCAGCTATCAATTTCTCTGGAATTCCGCACAAGCCAAATCCACCAACAAGTAACTTTGCTCCGTCAGGTATATCGGCAACAGTTTCCGCAATATTTTCATAGATTTTTGATGATTTTGGTGGGCAATTCGAGTATCCACAACTGAAAATCTAAAATTATTGCTGGTTATAACACACGTCAAAAGACACAGCGTAAACATGTTTTTCAAATTTTGTAAAAAATTATTTTGATTTGCATAAAATATCCATTTTTAGGTCGACTTAAAAGACTTAAAAAACGGTGTGTCTATGCGTAAAATAAATCACCAATGAACCACGTTTGTCTTATCTTTCAAGAAAACGATATGTCGTCGGTGTAACCATCGAAAGATTTAGTAACAATGAAGGTCGGATTGTTAAGTAAATATTATTATATAACACACGACTTAGTTGTAATAAAATTCGCGAACAACATTCCCAACGTCACTCACTTTTGCAACATTTACAATTCCAGGTCTTTGTAAATGAGAGTAAATCAGACGATTTTTGAAAACTGTTGCCAAATTCATGGTAATATTTTCCGGCTGGTAATAAAACCTGTCTACAGTCCAAATAGATCCAATCAACTGAATTGATTAGGTTAATAAATGTAAAATTTAAGATGAAAACGAAACAAAATGATACAGGTCTGTTTTGAAAATACGAACTGACAGATTGTGACCGTGCTGTCATACTTCTGTCATTATGACACTCCTGGTATTACTGTCATCGCAGCATCAGCCCAAATCGAGGTGCCGCAATTGAATTGAATTTAAATTATTGTGCAGTGTATTTTGTCTGAATAGCTAAATAATTTTTTACGAATATCAAAACGGATTTCACTAGTGTTTATTTACAGACGGCTACTCTGAAATAAGTTACTTATTTCGTTGCAGCTGAGTTGCATCTGTTCCACCCATGCAAGCAAAACTTTGTTTACGTCTTTATACCGTTTTTACTACGTGTAGGCGTGTAACCATTTCAGCCCTATAAACAAGTATAAGAACTCTCTTTTGCATTAGTTATGCAGCTGAGAAACAGAAACTTATTTCAGAGTCGCCGACTGTATTATTTTTATTGTGATCAAAAATTTTACCACTGGCAGTGCGATCGCATGCCAAAATTTGTGTTCAAACTAAACACAGCCAACTTCGCAAAGAGGGATAGTTTTTGAAATGTTTTATAAAAAAAAGCAGTTACATAGAAAATACTATGGAAAATTGAATTAAACAGTTTTAATAACCAAGAAATGTTAATATTTGAGGTCAAGGAAAATAGAAGCATTGAATTGCTCGAAAAAATGTTTAAAATTTGTCTCTTATCAGCCTCCAAATTTGACACTTATCAGTTCAGAGTTCATGCTAGGGGAAGTGCTGTGGGTCGATAATTACACTAGAAATCCTATTTGTTAGCCTCCTTACAATTTATTTCTCCCACTTTCTTTCTCTCTCTGTGAATTTTTTACTGCGTCCTACCGTTTTGCATTTTTTTTTGTCGCTGTAAAGATTTGGATTCGGTATGCTGACGTATACAAAAGAACCTTCTGGAACTCTAAATAGCAAGATATTCAATTCAATTCAACGATCGAGTATCTGCAATTCTAGAGGTGTTGTAACTCCCATATCGTAGTCGAGATGTGATTTTACTTCAAGGAATGTCTTAAGAGTGATACATACATTAATACATTGTGTATTTAAGCAACCTTTGTTGTTTTAATTAGTGTTTTCTTCTGATGACCGCTTATGTACAATGAGAATCACCGAATTTACCACACGAACTAATCGAACATCTAAATGTAGCCATTTATTAACAAGGTATTCTATGCGGTAGTGGTTGTTCAATGTCTACAAACGGTATGCGGTATAAGTACTACAGAAAATGCACACTGACAAAAAAGTTTCGAAACACTCAGCTGTTACAGGTAACACAGCTGTAGCGCCCCATACAAAAAATACAGCTGCAGCAGATAATGTAGATTACCTGGAGACAAAATTACCTGTAACAGCTGAGTGTTTCGAAACTTTTTTGTCGGTGCATAACTTCACAAATGGTCTTAAGGCCAGTTCATCGTCATATACATCGCAAATGTGTGTAGAGTCATGAACTGGCCCTTAACGATATACACACACATGCAATTCATACGATTCATCACACAATCACTCGCTCACAAATATTTATGCCACCCTAATATACCGGCTATCTTATCGTACGAACAACAACTCTCATTTACATTGCTCGATAGTAATTGTCTTCCACTCCACTTCTAACTAACAATTTCATCACATTAAACAATCTTCGACTATATATACTCATGAACGAACTGTTTACGAATGTATCAGTCGCTTTTTGGTAACCAACCGCATCAGTTCATTGAATTATTATTCATTGATAAATCGGCTTCAACTACAGTCACAAGTGGCACAAGTATATAACATCACAATGAAGGAATTTCCACCTACTTTTATCGAAGGCTTTCACGATAAGGAGAGTGTGCAAAAAATGGAGTACGTCGAATTGGGGAAAACAGAGCTCTTGGTCTCAAAGATATCTATGGGAACTGCAACTCTTAGTCATTTTTATGGGTTTGTGATGTGCTTTATCCGATGCTTTTGCATATAATATTTGGGTGTTGATTTCCGTACAGTTCGGTAGATGAAGACGAAGCGATAAAAACGGTTCACGAAGCAATTAAAAAAGGTATTAATTTCATTGATACTGCGCCATGGTATGGACATAGAAAATCTGAGGAATTACTTGGCCGAGCATTGAAAGGTATCCCAAGGAAATCGTACTATATCGCGACTAAAGTTGGACGATACGAAGCCGACGTGGAAAATATGTTCGATTTCAGTGGCAAAAAGACTAGAGAAAGTGTCGAGAAAAGTTTGGAACTCTTAGGAATTGAATGTATCGATGTTATCCAGGTAAATTGTTCTCAACTGATTGTTTAGCACTTTCCACTTATTGTTCTTGTAATTTTGTAGATTCATGACATTGAATTCGCTCCGGACCTAGACATTTTGCTGCATGAAACCATTCCAACTTTAGAGGAGTTACGACGTGAGGGAAAAGTTAATTTCATCGGAGTAACGGGATATCCGTTAAATGTTTTAAACAATTCTGTATTAATGGCACCGGGACGATTTTCAACTGTGTTAACTTATGCGCGCTACACATTAATTGATCAATCATTGACTAGTTATTTGGAAACATTCCACGACAATAAACTCGGCATAATTTGTGCTGCCGGTCACAGTATGGGTCTATTAACAAACAGTGGACCTCAGAGCTGGCATCCGGCTTCGGACGAAATTAAAAGTGTTTGTAAAGAAGCGTCGGACGTTTGTAAGGAAAATGGCATCGAGCTTGGTAAACTGGCAATGCACTTTTTCATTAAATTGGATGGTGTGACTACATTTTTGGTTGGCATGCAGAATTCTCAGTTGCTGAATATGAATTTAGACGTTTACTATAACGGATTGACGGAGAAAGAGGAACAGATTTTGAATGATTTACAATTGAAGTGAGTATGGGTCGGTTAATAAGTTCCCACCATTTTCAAATTCGAACCGTAATCTTATGAAGGACTTGCTTAGCCACACAGACCCTAGTGTACATGAATAATCATAATTTTCTCTTCTTTCCAGTGTTTTCTCGAAACTAGAAGACAGTGAAGCAACACACTGGGAAGACGTTGAATTGGATAACTATTGGATGGAATATTGGGATAAAAAGAAGAAAAATAAAAATTCCTCTTGAAATATGAAATCCGAGTGTTTATATTTTGATGAGACTATAAAAGACGTATACGTCCCTGAAGTACTTTCTAAAAAAAACCTCTCAATTTCAAATCTCCGTTGGTAAATAATGTATAATATTTTCCAAGGGTGTGTTACGAAAACTCTCTTTTTGTAAGGGGAGAAAATAGGAAATTCCACCAAGAGCGAAAGTTTGCCGTCAGAGCGATGTGAGAGCTGCAATTCGTTCAAGGTGGAATTTCCTATTTCTTCCCGAGTTGAACACAACGTTTTTCATGCTTTTACGAGAGCCGATAGTAGAAATGTCAATTTTGAGGGGCGAAAGTAAAGCGAATAGTATGAAGCATGAAAAACTTAATACATCACGCGAAAATGAAATGTCCTTGTGATGTAAATAACTATTTCTCCATCTCGGAATTGATAAATCAATTGGAAAATGTTTAGTTTGTCCCCTCTCAACTAGTTATTTACGTATCTGTTGTGGACGGTATATTTTCGGCAATTTCGAGGGTTGTAGCCCGAACGATGTCAGCTTTTTCATGCTTTTTAGTGGACAAAAACGATTTTCCGCTGAAAAGCACTATGAACACCTCGAAAAAATTAGGACAAATTGCAAATCGAGCAAACTTCTTTATTTTGTTGGAATTTCCCATTTGGCCTTCTTGATGACAAAAAATAACTATCTCAAGGATTCGCTACAATAAAGAATTTTAGATTTGATATAAGAGGGACCGGAAGGACCTCGAGAAGGACTTCAAAAGTCTGTGACGATATAATACGTTGCGAACCCAACCATGTAGAAGTCATGTAAACCATACCCAACTAAGGTTGAACTGTCACATCTGTCACTGGCGGCATTTTTGTGTATTTGTTTCGTTGGCGGTTAGACATTTAAGAATTTCTCAGTTTTTGAGACGAAAAGTGGTGACAGTGTTATAATTCCGGATAGACAACAATCAGCATAGATTACTGTTGATTTGGACGATGAGTTCGTCAAGCAGCAAACACGAATCATCGAATTACATTCGTGAAAAACTGAAAAAGTATTTTCGACATTCAGACTTCAAAAGCACATTGCAAAAGGAGGCAATTAAGGCGATTTTAAAGCGTTAGACAGCTGTTATGCTGATCATGACTATTGAACTAATGACATTTTCATTTTAGGCAAACAAGATGTGTACGTATCAATGCCAACCGGTTCTGGCAAATCTCTGTGTTACCACTTACCAGGGATTATGCAAGAGAACAAGATAACAATTGTCTTCTCACCACTGCTCGCTCTCATCAAAGATCAAGTCGACCATTTAACAAAATTGAAAATTCGTGCTGAGTCAATCAATTCGAAAATGGGGGCGAAGGAAAGGTCAAACGTTTTAGCCGATTTAAAGAGTAAAAAACCGGAAACGCGATTCCTGTACATTACCCCTGAGCAAGCAGCCACAGAAACGTTTAAAGATTTGATGAGAGACCTGGTTAAATACGATAAAATCGCCTATGTAGCAGTCGATGAAGCGCATTGCGTCAGTCAATGGGGGCATGACTTTCGTCCGGACTATTTAAAACTGGGGAGACTACGCGTGGAGTATCCAAAAATACCATGGATTGCGCTGACTGCAACAGCTTCGAAAGATGTGGTGGTGGATATCTTTAAGAACTTAAGTTTGAAGGAGCCGGTCGCGAAGTTCAAGACTCCATGTTTTCGAAAGAATTTATTTTACGACGTGATCTTCAAAAATTCCATTCAAGATGATTTCATTCACCTGAAGCAGTTTGCGGAAAAATGTCTGAAGAGTTCAAAGGATGAGGATGCTAAGAGTGTGAGTTTAGTTCTTAAAATTCATAGACTTTTCGGGCAACTAATCGCGTCTAGTCCTTTAGAGCTCATTCACCATACTGATACTTCCTTATAGCTATCGTCATTCTGCAACCCTTGTCAATATTGTCTATTTTCTATCATCTATCTCTTGCCATTCCAGAATAAAAAATCCTGCGGAATTATTTACTGTCGTACAAGGGATCATGTTGAAATGGTTGCAAATGGTCTAACGAAGCAAGGAATAAAAACAGTTGCCTATCATGCCGGACTAAAAGACCTTGAACGGAAACAAGTTCAAGAGGATTGGATGAGTGGGAAATATCCAGTGATCAGCGCTACAGTGAGTTTTGGCATGGGGTATGCGGTTCTTTGATTTTGAATCAACTCGTTATTGAAATGACGATTGTTTTTTAGTGTCGACAAAGCTACCGTCCGTTTCGTCGTTCACTGGGATGTACCTCAAAATACAGCTGCCTATTATCAAGAATCTGGCCGTGCTGGGCGTGATGGTCATGAATCATTTTGTCGGATTTATTTTTGTCGGAACGAAGTCAAGTCGATCGACTATTTGCTGAAAATGGACTCGCAAAAAGATCCGAAAAATCAACGAGCGAAACGAGCGCAAAAGGACTTTGAAAAGATTGTCAATTATTGCGAAAGTATCAGTTGTCGTCATCAGCTCTTCTCCAAATATTTTAACGACGACGAAATGCCGAATTGCAAGAGACGCTGCGATGTGTGCAAAGATCGAAAGAAAGTCGAAAAGGCGGTAGAGGTATACCAGCAGTTATCGATGAATTATTATTCCGAAGCAGTGATGGCAGATTCTTCTGACATGTACGGCGGTGGTCGAATGGGACTTCGACAAAACGAAGAGAGTTACAGGGAAAGTGACAACGAATATGCTGGTCCATCACGTGAGGAAGTCGCCAAAAAAGCATCCACCAACTTCATCCGAGAACAATTGGCATTGAGGAAAAATTTAGCGGCAGCCAAAGAACTGGAAATGCAACCGTCAGCGGTAATGTCACGTTGCAAACATGCAATGTCGACCAGCAACAAGATTCCCGGCTTAACAACAAAAAAACGAGAATCCAACCTAACAATGATCGCCGATTTGCTGAAGAAAAATATCGAAATTTGCGCAGAAAAGAATGAAAATCCGACCAATTCCCTCAAGTATTGTGATTTCGAAGACATTGCGGCCGATGTGGAATATCGTTGCTTTACTCCGCACAAAGCAATTAGTTTATACAATCGATCGATAGCGAAAGAATACTGTGCGCTCAAGAAACACAACACGGATGGGATAATGATCGAAGCGTTAAAGAATCACATACCGAAAAAACGTAATGTTACCGGCGGATCATCGGAGTGTATAAAACGGAAATTGGACGAATTGGAAAGTAAGGAAACGAACGGTAACAGTTCGTCACCGAAACCAGTCAGTAGTAAATTAAGCGGACCGAAGCGAATGAAGAAAGATTCATTGGAACAAACGAAAATTAATTCGTTTTTTGTTGTCAAAAAAAGTGAGGGCGAAGATTGTGGAGCATAAAAGGATGTTTGCATGGACAATCGCTTAAAAGAAAACGGGTTGTAATAAGTAACAGTGTGTTCGATGAATAAATGGTAAGTGTTATAAAAAGTTCACCACTTCGTTTGAAAAATTATTTATTTCGTTCCCTCACATTTTTACAAAATAAGAGTGATGCCGGTTAAGATCCTAGAAAAAAGAAAAAAAATCCTAAACATTCAGAAACGATGCTTACTTAATATTAAAGTCGCAGCGGACGGTTACCAAAAATTTGATTCTCCAGCTTTGTAACCGTCTCAAACCAGATATCTACTGTACCCGTCCCGTCCGCGCTTTATCGTTACACGGTAAGATCGTCGTATAATGAAATTACGTATAGCCGAATTATGATATTCCGTACGGAGATGAGTGTCTGTATCAGTCAAGCGAAAGAGTCCTACTAATAATTGTTGGTTATTTTGTTAGTCGCTCAGAATTACTCCTGGTAGTCGAACCCTATGGTGTAGAACACATGTCACTACCTTGAATTAACCTGATCTTGTACATTTTTATTCATTACTGTGAAGTCCTGTACCAAAATTTCTTTCTATTTTGACTATATCTGGGTGACGATATCCCCAGGTATCTAGAATACACACCCAGAATAAGATTGGCGCCATAAATTTCGGGTTCATTCAGTTCAGGCAGTACCATTGAATTCGGATGATGGTGAAGATCAGGTCCAGATAATCCAAAACTCGATCAAGTCGACCTGATAATGAGTCAAGCAATATATTGGTATCACTTGTTTACCTGTCATGTTTTTCGAGTTGAAGGTAGAATCTCAAATTTAGAACACCAGAAGTTTTTTGTCTTGGCCTAGATTAGGTTAGACTAGAGAAGCAGGAATCCAGATCAAAGATCATTTGGTCTTGGACATTGTAAAAAGTAGCAATTTTTTTGACTAACTTTGCTTGTCTTCGAACTTTTAGATCTACAAAATGAATGAACACTTTCGCCGACTTTCTCTAAATGGTAGTCTTGGTAGATCAGCTTTAAACAAAAGAATCTGATTATATCGTCAAACGGTCGCCTTTGTAAAAGGTTAATACTCGTGTCGTTTCTCCTATGACCTCACCTCACAGACTGGACGTTGCCTCCGCTTACATTCATTTGTACATAGCGTCAGAGGCTTCCTACGACTGATTTTTGCTTCCCTAAATTTATCGTTGACTTAAAAAATATTAAATTTTCCTAAACATTTGAACTTTACGACTAAACATTAGAACATTTCTCGCAGATGATTCGTGTTAATTAAGTCAAATTCAATGAAAATGCATTATCACATCATCCCCTACACCGATGATTCGTAAATAATAATTTGCATCACTTTGGGTGGTTCTTTCGTTATGGCTGCCTCTTTCACTTCTTGTAAAAATGCATTCGTTAGTGCGGCCAGTGCTGCAATTTCTTGTTCATGTTGCTTCTTATCCCTCGACGATGTTCCGTTCCGACGATGTGGCATCGAGACCTTATTTGACGACAAAATCAATTAATTTTCGTTAATCTTCTTTGTATTCCACTAAAACTACCGTTAAAACTCGTCTCAAATCATTCTGTAAGGCACCAACATCAATACCGCCACCACTAAGCTGCATTCGTCGTAATGTGTCGGCAAATGGTCCAGTCATAGCCTAAATAAAAAATGTTCCATCACATTTACCATTTAATCAATTAATAATTTAAATTTTTACTTGAAGCTTTTGCCAACTTTGTGCATATTGACGACGAACCAATTCAATGATTGTAGATGTTAAAGCGAGTCCGACCAGGATGTACAATGTACACCATAGCATGTACTCTGGTTTTTCTAAATAAGTTAATATAAAAGGATGTTGAGTCGATTGTTTTTAAGATTTTGGAGCATTTTCCGAGAGAAGTTTGAACTTACGTGGTACTAGATCTCCGAAACCTATTCTAGACCGCAACAAGTGGTGATAGGTTACATGAAAAGAAAATGAAAATTATTTGTTAATACGCTCGTTGTGGACAGAAGGGTAAAAAAGAAGGGTTTTCTAATTACTTTGAATCTTTTATAAAAGTGGCTCCTAGTTATCACTTATCTCATATTATGTGTATGGATTATTGAGTCACTTGAAAGTGTTCGTTCTTATAATTCTGAATTCTAAAATGACAGATTTTTTATAAGGAAAATGTCACTTTGTGAGTCTTTCTGAAACCCTCATTACCCGTCCAAATCGATAATAATCAATCGAAGAAACATACATAAATAACTATTACATGCAAAGGGACGAAAACTCGAGAAATATGTTGGGCTCTGAAGCATGTAAATATCATTTTTACGTTTGGTTGACGTCTGGTTCTCTATTTGCATCATAATAACTTGATTGCGTATATCATGTCCGGAGCGATAGCGGAGGACTTGACGCAGTCTAACTTCCAAAAAAAGAACGAAGAAATTTTTTTGAGACGCGGCAACTATATATAGGCGAGAATTTAAGATTCTTTCCTTTAGCCTGTATCACCACAAATCCTATTCTATCTTATTCGCGCTTCAAATACGAGCAAAACGAGCTATCACTCGACTATGTAACTTTAAAATTGCCGGAGATACATCGTTTTGAAGTTGGTCATTTTGATAGAAAATGCACCAAATTAACGTTTTCCAAACAATCAAAATCTTTCAACTTACTCTGTATGTTTCTATCTATCTGTCTATCTATCTGTCTATCTATCGACGGTCGATCTCGGAAACTAGTCAGCCAATCTCCATGAAATTTTGCAGGAACCTCAGGGTGGGCATAAAAATGAAAATGTGATACGCCATTACCCCAGGAAAAACCAGAATTTTGTTTTATTGACCTCGAAGTGGTTTCTGAGTGTGGTTTTCGAGGGTCGGGAACGCGTTTTCGGGTGTAGCTTAGCTGTATTGAAACCTACAGAGGCGTGCGACCCATCAAATGAAAGGTATTCGTAACACGATTCGAACAAAAAAATAATTAAAAAAATCGGGGCAGATTCGTTTGAGCTAGAGTGATTAGAGTGACCAAATTTTGAGCTACTCGAGCGTAGGATGAAAGGACTAATATTTTTTTTGGTTATGAGAGATAGAGAATTACTTTCTTCGGCAAAGTCTCAGAGTTTTACGAGTAGAACAGAGGGGCATATGTGAAAAATGTCGAAAGTTGGAAATGGGTGGGTCAATTGGGGTTTTGGAGATATTTCTTGAATGGTGGCAGATAGAGAATTACTTTCGTCAAATTTTCAAATTTCGTCAAATTTTCAAATTTCGTCAAATTTTCGAATTTCGTCAAATTTTCGAATTTCGTCAAATTTCGTCAAATTTTCCAATTTCATCAAATTTTCAAATTTCGTCAAATTTCGACCAATTTTCGAATTTCGTCAAATTTTCAAATTTCGTTAAATTTTCAAATTTCGTCAAATTTTCAAATTTCGTCAAATTTTCGAATTTCGTCAAATTTTCGAATTTCGTCAAATTTCGTCAAATTTTCGAATTTCGTCAAATTTTCAAATTTCGTCAAATTTTCGATTTTCGTAAAATTTTTGAATTAAAACTGTAAACTGTTATAAAAAGCAGTGTTGACTACACTTCTAAAACGACTGACATCCCAACAAAAATCTCTTCGAGAAAAGTGTGACGCAGTCTTTGAAATACAATTTCTAAAATGAATGATATCGCTAGAGTTGACGCTTTCAGCTTCGTTACGCAAAAATTAAATTTTACACCCAATTTTAGTTCAAACAAGCTGGCTTAGTTTTTCTCATCATCTGCCAAATAATTTTTACCAAAAAAAAATTTGACTGGAAACAACCAAAATTTTACCAAAAAAATCTGCGTCGCATGCGGCAGATAAATTTTCTTGCTGATCTGTTCCTGAACATTTGCCACTTTGCGACGCAGATTTTTTTGGTAAAATTTTGGTTGTTTCCAGTCAAATTTTTTTTTGGTAAAAATTATTTGGCAGATGATGAGAAAAACTAAGCCAGCTTGTTTGAACTAAAATTGGGTGTAAAATTTAATTTTTGCGTAACGAAGCTGAAAGCGTCAACTCTAGCGATATCATTCATTTTAGAAATTGTATTTCAAAGACTGCGTCACACTTTTCTCGAAGAGATTTTTGTTGGGATTTAGCTTATACCAGTACATTTTATCGCACATTTTGCATTCAAGTACCAACTTGAATATAATTGATTTTTTGCTTCGGATGATAACTACTAAACTTGAAAAGGCTGGTTCATACGACTGCCTCTCATTTGAATAATTGGTGGGTCTAAACTTGCCGCATATTGTAAGGTTTATTCGATTTACAACAGATCATCTAGTCCAGCAATTTCGAATCACGTAAATTTTCTCTCAAAATTGAATTATGTATATTTGTACAAATATCTATTTGTTGTGAACCTTGTGAAGTTAAAAACGCAAGAATATTTTTCATTGTTGCATCTGTAAATTCCCATACTTGCACTGGTATATGGTTTCATTAATCATTATTCTCATGAATATGAAAAAACACATCCCAAGAAAATAAACATTTCAGTGTTAAAGATTAGTATGAAAATTGCTGTGCTGTGATCGACAGAACCTGGTGCGTTTTCAGCTTCAAATGATAACGGCCTAGTAAGACCAAAGTTCTCTTACACCAACTATACTGTGATTTACTCATCTCAAATAAAACATACCTATTGTCGTCATCTGCACGAAATAGTAGATGTTGTCAATGCAAATTTGAAATGAAAGACAAAAAGAAAACATTTATGAGAGCTGTTCACATAGGCAATAAAATTGAGTGATAAAGTTACCGTAATAAAACAAAAATAGTATCCATCGGCAAAGGTCCAGCTTTCCTCAAATACCAGCAATAATCCAGCACCTACTGCCAAATACAATAGAAGAAACAAAACAGCGGCCAATGCATACAACCACTTTCGATCGGATATAATGGAAGACGGTGACTGTGCTCGACAGCATCCTTAATTGAATATAACCGAAATGTACATAATACAGCACATAAACCCAATATCCTCAATTAAATTTTTATGTTCATCAAGTTTATGTGGCAACAATATTAATCAGAACGGGTTCGTGAACGACGCGTCGCTCCACTATACTATCGCAATAAAATTACCCGGAATGATGTAAGTGATAGAAAAACTTACTTGTTAATGATGGCATATTTTTGCCCAGCGTTGATACAGCCGTTGCGAATATACGGCCTAAATCTGCTATTACAGTCAACGTTAATGGAATACCAATTAGAGCGAAAAACATGCAAAATGTTCGACCACCGGGTGTTACTGGGACAATGTTACCATAGCCTGAAATGAGAATTCTTTATTTGCAAACTTTTTTTTGTTAGTTATTTTCGTATTCCTCGAACGTATAAATTTGATATGATACAGCGACGCGACGCGACGATGAGATGGATAAATTATTTGTGCTTAAATGTTTTGTGATTGGAAGATGCGTGGGGAACAACAGAACAGACAACCCCAATGGTATCAATTCTAGAGGTAAAATTAGTATTTTTATGAATTTGCGGTAGTTACGGAAATTGACATTTTTGAAATGGTGTAGTGGACTCGACAGTATAATCATAAACGAACATTAACCTGTCACATACGTCTATTCATCTGTTATCAATAACGAAGACAAAAATAATGACCATATTACCCATCCTTTATACAGTACGCATGTTAAAAAAATTGAAGTACAAGATTTGAAATCAACCGATAGTATTGTACCCTCAGCAAGTAAAATCCATTACATAATTCGGGATAAAAATGAAAAGTTTCGTTTTCGTGTGTTCACTGACCCCGGCTACGCCTCGGGTCAACAAAATTCGAACGAAAACTCCTTTTTTCATCTTCTTATCCCTAGTCATGTAATAGTTATTTACATAACAAGGGATAAAAAGTTGAAAAGTAGAGTTTTCGTGTGAATTTCCGTGTCGAGACTTTTCACTTTTTTCCCAAGTTATGTAATATACTATTACATGATTTTGATACCTAAACTAATTTTTTTGTTTTCCCTATAAGTAATAAGCCACTTTCGAATCTAGGGGAAAAAAACAGAAAAATACTATTGATCCATGGAAGTGATCGACCCGATAATAATACTGGTCATATGCTTGCCGTCTGTAACAGGTTAATCAAATAATATTGTGCGAAAGATTCGCGTAGAAAGATTTCTCTTCAAAGAAAAGTTGTAAGAAGAGAGAAAATCGCAATTTTAATGTCACGTAATTTTACCTTACTCCTTCAAGCACATAAAGAAACGTTATTCGAACGATAGATGCTAAATTGAAGAATGCATCTGTTACTGTTTTAGCCGATTACAGACTATTTTCATACACAATTCACTATGTTGTTATTCGATGTTTTTCTGTGGAAAGGCTAGCATAAAGTGTAATGTAAAAGAAAAACAGAACGTGACTGTTTTCGCATATTTAAAAGATTAAATTATTCCAGAATAGCATCACATCACTCGCTTTAAAATTTATTTGCCAGCATTGTTATTTGGGATTCGAAAATTAGTTTAAGAAAAATATTGTTCAACCCAAGTAATTAAACATCTTCGCTAGAAGGCAAAATTTTAAGTAAATGAGTCAATTTCGTTTTTTTACTTTTATTGTAGATATACTACAGCAGTCACGTTCCGTTTTATTAACATTTCTCTTTAGTTCGAAATTTCTTTTGAAGTATCAGACAGAAAAATAATCAGCAAAAACGAGCCATCAGAACAGTCGGAGCGTTTGCTGCGACTGAGCCCCGTACAAACCCGTATATCTATTGCGTACGTGACCCTAGTGCGTCTGTCACCCTACTTTGACCGTAAGCCTATGCGCCGGTTAAAGTAGTTAAAGTAAAATTATTATGTAATGTGTACATCTTAGAAATTGCGCATAGCGCAATTACGAAGCCCCGTACGACGTTCCTTTCAAATAAAACAAAACTTTCAAATAGCACTAAAATTTTAATTTATTGAGTATAAATACACATAGGCCTAGTATCGGCCTCAGTCCGAGGATCCAAATTTTTTTTTTTTCAACTACATTCTATTCGGCCTTTGATTACCTTCCAAATGAAACAAAAAATACGAAAAACGTATGAAATTTGCTCGAGTTATATGTAAAATACACATAGGGCCCTAGTAGCGGCCTTAGTCCGAGGACCCAAATTTAATTTTTTTTCAACAACATTCTATTCGGCCTTTGATTACCTTCCAAATGAAACAAAAAATACGAAAAACGGATGAAATTTGCTCGAGTTATATGTAAAATATACATAGGGCCCTAGTAACGGCCTTAGTCCAAGGACCCAAATTTAATTTTTTTTTTCAACAACATTCTATTCGGTGTTCGATTATCTTTCAAATGAAACAAAAATTACGAAAAACGGATGAAATTTACTCGAGTTGTATGTAAAATACACATAGGGCCCTAGTAGCGTCCTTAGTCCGAGGACCCAAATTTAATTTTTTTTCAACAACATTCTATTCGGCCTTTGATTACCTTCCAAATGACACAAAAATTACGAAAAACGAATGAAATTTACTCGAGTTCAATGTAAAATACACATAGGGCCCTAATAGTGGCCTTAGTCCAAGGACCCAAATTTAATTTTTTTTCAACAACTTTCTATTCGGCGTTCGATTACCTTCCAAATGACACAAAAATTACGAAAAACGAATGAAATTTACTCGAGTTCTATGTAAAATACACATAGGGCCCTAGTAGTGGCCTTAGTCCAAGGACCCAAATTTAATTTTTTTTTCAACAACTTTCTATTCGGCGTTCGATTACCTTCCAAATGACACAAAAATTACGAAAAACGAATGAAATTTACTCGAGTTGTATGTAAAATACACATAGGGCCCTAGTAGCGGCCTTAGTCCGAGGACCCAAATTTAATTTTTTTTTCAACAACATTCTATTCGGCCTTTGATTACCTTCCAAATGAAACAAAAATTACGAAAAACGGATGAAATTTGCTCGAGTTATATGTAAAATACACATAGGGCCCTAGTAGCGGCCTTAGTCCAAGGACCCAAATTTAATTTTTTTTCAACAACATTCTATTCGGTGTTCGATTACCTTCCAAATGAAACAAAAATTACGAAAAACGAATGAAATTTACTCGAGTTATATGTAAAATACACATAGGGCCCTAGTAGCTTTTCACTTCTAAGGCCCTAACTCACGGTCCACTCACCCGATTTTAAAAAACTTTTTTTTCCTGGATTGGTATTGACAATACCTATCATTTGCCGTGTCATTTACATTTCCATCGTTTATTTTGCCATAAATATCACCAAAAGACCTTAAATCACTTAGGTGGCCCTAACTCACGAAGGGCCGACCCGAATATGCCCATCTTCGAACTTAGCCTCACTATTTTGACTATCTTTCAGGGAAAAAAAATTTTTTGAAATCGGATTTGATTTACTCAAGATATCGACGTGACGGACAGACGGACAGACGGACAGACGGACAGACGGACAGACGGCCCAAATTTTTATTGCGGATTCGTCATCTATGAACATAGGCAAACACTTTGCCCTTACCGTCTGCTTCGAATTCCATCAATTACACACGGCATCGTAATCCTATAAGCCCCTTCGTACTTCGTACGGGGCTAAAAATATTTCCAGACTGCAGGAGAGACCCGTACGAAGATAGATATTGTTGCACTAGAAACATAGAAGAGCGGTATAAAGAGATTCAATGTCTCCGGAAAATGATTCAATATCTTTCATTGCTTCAGTTGCTTGAAACGCAGTGCAAAAATATGTAATGGACTTTTCATGCGATACATTTTGAGGTAGTCGAAGACATAACCATTTTAGACAGAGGGTGCACACACTGTTTTATCTGCCGGGAACAGTGTTGCACTAAGGGGATTTTTCCAAATTAATTTATTTCAAACGTAAGGTTATCAGTATTGCAATGACTTTCAATTGGAACCCTACTATTTTAGTGAATGTCTTCTTTGTGGTTCGTATGTAGTCAACGAAATCTAAGAACATGCAAAAGAACTCAATTTCCGTAGTCCAAAATTCTCATATAAATCAGTTTTTCATTTTGGTATAATGCCACTCCATAACGGACGTTCCACACAAAATGAGGGGTTAAATGACAATTAATAAAATCTGTTTCTTTGCCAGTTCTTGTAGTAATTGGTGCACTGGCGTAATACTTGATTATTGACATAATGAGGGAAATCATCGATATTTGCCGAGGGAAACCATAAATTCCTCTGTCAATTTCAAATAATTTCTGTTTATAAGAGCTAGGACAATAAAAATCTTGGGAAACATCGCAATAAAGTTGTGTATGCGTACAACTCGGGATGAAAGTTAAAATTCAGGTTTACGTGTGACCCTGATTATTGACCTCAGATCAACAAAATTCACACGTAGACTAGTAGACTTATCCACATTTTATCCCTAGATGTAAATAACTGAAGCAGATCCAACATACTTCACAATGTTCACATATCAGCATCCAGGAGAAATGAACTAATAAAATGCCATGGGGAGAATTCCATAAGGTTTTTCATGAAAATATTCGCGATTCAATTTTGCTAAGTGTTATATGAAATATAATACGTGACTCCGGTGGGGTATGACCACTTCTGTGTACCATTTTTGGTTTTGTTTCTACTTGTATTATCAACTCTTCGGAAATGAGAAATAAAGTTACTTGCAGTGAGATTCCTAATATCATTTAAATGAATAAATTAGAACATAATTTTGATAAGTCCCTAAGATGTCCGTCGAAACAGTTTACATCTACTTTAACACTGACAAATAATTAGTCACCTATATACAAAACAGTTGTATGCCCTCTTATTCGTTCCTGTTCGGCATATTAAATGAGAATATTATTCTTTCAACAGGTTAAAACTCTCACTTTCTGGGCGTCTCTTTTTTTCATTAATAATATATTAGGGTATAGTCGAAATGGTACAGTCAACACAACATTTGTCTTTCACCTTCATCCACTTGTTTTACACGTGTTATTTAAATGAATTACCCAATTCGTCTTTTTTTTTGTGAACGTTGCAAAGGAACACCAGAACACATTGACATTTAAATTTTTAGCATTTTCACACAAAAGCCTTCCAACCTTTTTGTTTTGTTTTTCTTCTTTTTATTCGTCATACGATAAAACGCAGCAATTGACACCCTTCCTAAACAGCCCCAAAATATAATCATATAACGTATCTATTTGAATAGATGAAGTGATAAGGCGTTAAAAGGTGCGATGTGTATATCCCTAAAAGAAGTACACTCACCACGTCGTCAATGGCACTATTTTTGGGATGTGTTATTTGGTTCGAACGCATGTAAAGCGCGGTGGTGTTCTTATATGTTTACAAAAATTGTGGATAGAGAAAATCTATTTCTGCAACCGCGGTAATACAATAAAAGAAAATTGTTTTTGTTGATGGGTTTGAGGAATGAGAGAATAAATATTTATGTTACTGATGCGGTTCAATAAAAGCTCTGAAAATGTCCAACCAGATAAGATTGTAATTAATACGATTGAAAGGGGATCGCATGGATGGTTGGACACAAATCGGTATTATCGGAACTGAAAGCAAAAAGAAAAACTACTCAACCAATTTCTGCATTACCTATTGTGGTTAACACTGTCGAAGAAAAAAAGATGGCCTGGGCAAAGCTCCATTTCTTAAATTTCACAGTAAAGTTCTCTGCTAAGGATAGTTTTAGACCACCTTCGACAGCACGCTGTGAAACCTGGAACGGAATGAGTACAATTCTACGTGTGATTACCATGACAAAATTCGAAAAAAAAATTACCTCTTCGTACTTTTGCAGCTCAGTGGAAACGTATTCATCTAAATTATCTAATAGAAATATGTCGGTGCTATTCGTAATGGATAATATGAATTGATTTCGTTTTAATTTGACTTCGTTTTGAAGCGACTCAGTGAGATTTTCTTCGTGTGGCCGTTCCAATTGTTGAAAAATCTGCAAAAAAAAGAAATCATGTGTTTGGGATTACATCAAACATATATGGGTTTCTGGAAGGTGAGTGATTAGCTTTATAGCTTCTAAAAATTAACCACTCCATCCATTTAAGTCTAGCCAAGGGAAATTTTAGTATCATAAGAGGACATTTAAATATTGCGCACGCACCGTAAGGGGTAACGGTTTTTTTTCGAAAATCGTGCAGAAGCATGCGTTAGTTTTGCAATTCAGATAGTATTTCATTGATGCGATTAAACTGAAGTATAGACCACAAGTGCAATTGCAAAAAACCAATTTGTTTTGAACCGACACGGACAAAATGAGTCTTATAATGCTATAGAACGAACAAAGAAACATACGATTCGATTTCGTCAAGATCTGACATCTTTAGTCCATCGTTCGATTGTTTCGGTATATGAGCTGGCAAACTGGAAGGAATCAGATCACAGTCAAGAACACTTATATTCTAATTCAAGCCGTTTAACTTGATTATAAAATTTCCAATCCCCATCGTATATCTTCATATCCATAAAGGATATAAAGCAAGAGAAAATCACAAACAATAACAGTCAACCTAGCCATCAACTTTGTAGCCGATGTGGAAGACATCACTGATCTTGATCAGGAATATTTCTGTCATGTGAATTTAAGAATTCTTAAATTAATTGGAAAGCTGCATTTGCATAGTGCGGTTTCCTTGTTCTTTCAGAGCTTATTTCTAGATGTGCTGCTAGGTAATCAATCTGTCCATACTCTACGAACAAGTCACTACTTCACATTCATTCGCGGTCGTCATATTTATTTGTGATTGCACCGTGTACAGTTCGAAGTTCCATGAGATGCCAAAGTAAATATATAAACAAATAAAAAAGTATTCTAACAGACTGGGAAAACCATTTTTACTATACACACATTCAGTTTTGGAAAGCATTCATATTGATGTTTATTTAAACTTCAATATAACGTGCACTTTGTATATTTAATGATGTGAGAATAAATTAATTACGCCTCCAGTTGAGCGTGAAGATTTATCAACAATTAAAAATTTTCTCGTAGTGGTCGTAGTGTACCGAAAAATGTAAATGGAAAGTAAAATCTTTAAAATAAATACAAATAAATAAGCGATTTGCTTTCGATCAGTTTAAGTTTTAAGCGAAGAATTTTTATGTGAAAAATAAACGAATAAGTGTGCGTTGAATCGAAAGTGAATCGCAGCGTTATAAAAGATCTTTAGAATCCAGCAGCGAATGTCCAAATCACAGCAAGAAGCAGACAGGAAAAGGATAATAATAAACAAGGTAATGTGCTGTTGATTGGTATTTAAAGTGTCCTGTGATGCTTTGTGAATTGATTGATGTTGATGGACACATACACTCAAAATACGAATGAGGAAAAAGAAATCATAATCAATTAGAGGCGCCATTACATATATATGGCAGATTTAACACCATAACCGGCAGATTGGGTATCACAAATAATATTGCGCCGAACAAACTTGAAACAGAGCCCTGAAACAAATATTGATAAATGAAGAAAAGCTTTATTGTATACGAACCGTATCGAAAAATTTGGGAAATGTTATGAATAGCAAATTGTTTTAGATAAATCTTTTCTCTCGTTTTTATATCGCTAATAATAATCGTAAATAACTCATTTCATAATAAAACCTCACAATCGATGACTTAGTGAAAGCGGTCTATTAAGTACTATATCGAGAACATTCTGGTGTTGTTTCAATGAGATGAAGAGCTGCTATTAGGAAGTAACAAATTCAGTTGGTTCATTTATAAATCCTTTTCATATATATCCAATCAAATTTTCCTCCTATAAAGACAGTATTTGCTTACCGGAAGTTTGTTACATAGTCTAGACCCTTCATTTATTCAGGCATTTATTAAGACCCTTGTCAACAAAGAACTGGTAAAAAATAAAGGTTTTTCATCAATGAGAGTCTCAAAAAATGAATTTTTAATTTAAGCAAATTTGTTAGTATTAAAGAAAAATCGACGAAAATAGGACCTAAAAGCCTTTAAAGCAGAGGAAAAGTGCTAATGTGGTGTTGATGATGTGAAACTATATAATGACATTCCCAGTGAGGGTAGGTGTGGAAATTTAAAAAACTTGAAAAATTATTGTTTAGAATTTGTTAAAAGAAATGATGAAAATGTGGTGTCGTGTTAAATATTACATTATTTGATGTAAATAGATTTTATAGCTAATAAAGCAAACTAAACAAAACCAAACTTAAAAAGTCCCAACTACAATGACAAGACAAGTAAACTACTTAAACGGCGAATGTTGAACCATTTTATCTTAAATCTAAATTTATTAACGATAATGTCATGTTTTCCCTCATTCAATGGCTTATCTAAAATCACATAGGGTAACATGTGCCCGGACATATATGCGTAGTCGGACACCTATATTGTGAAAGATATAAACGTTTTGAAATAAAAGAACAATAGCTGTACATGTCCGGAGACTGGTATGCCCACCCTATACCATCTTATGCTCAAGGGAGCTTTTTCAATTTAGTTTTCAAAGTGATTTTGAGCGAAAATTTGTTCAAAACAATTTTTCTTCCACAGTACTTAAACCAAAAGCTTAATAAATTTACGATTCTAAAAAGAAGATGAAACGGATTGAAGATTTATTTACACGGTCTCATAATCGCTAGTTTTATATATCCCGTAAACAATTACTTGCTCCCCCATCAGTTAAGCGATTGTAATAAAAAAAAATTATTCGGCAATAATATACCCCTCTTTCATTTCCATCATAACTAAGGTACTTGCTAAAAAGAAGTCAATAAATTATACCACATTATTACGAAGAATGGAAGTTTAGACAGAGTCAAAAGTTTATTCATTCATATTTTTTTGTGTGAATAAATTAGGAATTATGAGATATGTGCGCCGGCAACTAACAATAAATTGTTACAAATTTGAAGAAAATGTTTTTCTTTTCGAAACATTTTAAAAGAATACCAAATGAGACCAAATATTTCCTGATTGTCCTTCGTAATGGTCTAATGGAATTTAATAATCTCAGAAGATTCGGCACTCTAGGAGCGAGGAGATTTTTTTTAAGGGGTGGTTTATGAGATTGATTCTACTTTTACAGGCGGTTATTTCATCTGTTATCGCAGAAGACGGCAAAATTAGCGAAACTGAGGCAATAATAGATTTTCCATCCACCTGTTCAAAAAGCTATAGTAAGTAAACGACATGTTTACTGTATTTGGAATTGTTGTGGTTTGTACATGATTCCACAAAAAAATTGTTAAACAAATGAAAATGTAGATTTTTGCAATTATTTACAACGATTTAACGATTTAAAAACAGATTTACTATTCTTGTTGCGAGCGAGTGCCGAACCAAAATTGAGAAATAAAAAATCTAGATTTTCATTTATTCAACGAAATTCTTTTCAAATCATTTACAAACCACAACAACTTCCAAATTAGAAAACATATCAAATTACCATTTTCTCTCCTTCTAAGATCAATTTGTGAAAATCTGTGAAAATTTATGTAAGAAAATGTCATCTCCAAAGAAAAGGATTGGGTTATGGCTTTCCTTATTATCAACCCTCTGGCTATCGCGACACACATTTCTAAAAAGACTAGACACTCAAATACACAACTTTCACAGTTATACTAAATAAAACTGAAGGACAAAGTATTTAACACGACTGGTAAATAATGTTATTCGTCATCCCATTCCCTACAAACATTTTTTGATGTGCTGCGGAATACATCAATAATAAATGAGCATTATTTCAATAATAACACATTTCTTTTGCTTTGCGAAACCCATTCGAATCGATGGTGTACAATAAAAACGCGAGCATATCTGGTGAACATTTACACTTAGATTCCATTGAACGATTCTTTGATTGCCAAAATATCATTTCCGCCAAGAGATACTAGTTAATGTGAAAATACTTAAAAAAAAAGTATGTCGAAAAGGGAGGAAGACAACTATGTGCCATAATTTGCTCTAATTTACAACCAAACCTACCCCCACCGAAAAAGAGCACAGTGATATTGTTAGCAAACAGCCCACCATAAATCATTTACAAATTGGCTGCTATAAAACTTATTATTATTTTGTTCTGACACGATTTCTCCTATTTTCTTTCCAATGACAATGTTTTTTATTGGATTTATTTGTGTAGAACATCCAATTATTATGTTTGGAAAGACCTTTTCTTTATTCTTTAAAATTTTTCGTTGTTGTCAGGGTTTGTTGTTTTCCTTTTCGAATCCCGAAAAAGAAAAAAACATTTTCCAAAGAGTTACGGACGAACGATTCCCCACACATCTCATAGATTGTATAATAATCTGGATGCTCATTGTCGTTGAAATGCGTAAAACATGTAAATTGTATAATAAATGGAACAAATGGATGCTTGCTTTATTATATGTTTTCGGTTGGTTGATATTAGGAGGGGTTCGTGCTCTGGTTATAACCATTTACATACTAATATGCAACACATGCATTGTCTGAGTGTTTTCAATGTAATTTTAATTCAAATAAATTTGTGATTTTTGGTGCTGCATAAACATTGTATGTAAACAATGTAGTGAGAGTGTATCAAATTGTAGATTAAATCTAATGTAGCAAATGTTTCGTATCAATCTGATGAAGATACTTATAGTGTAGTAAGAGACTCGACAATTACACTGGATGATACGCCTCGTCGACCTTTGACCTCCGCATAGACATTAATAAAACGTGAAAATACGTTAGCGATAAAAAGTAGCTTAATGGAAATGTGAAAAGCAGTCCTACGTTTGTTTAGTCGAAAAAAGTGGAGCAAATCATCAGAACGTGACTGTTAACTTCAGACAATTCAAAATTATTATTATGACCCTTAGGCAGCATACATACGTAACGAAACCTTTATTTTACGAAATTACTTTCCCGTTCTAAATTATACGCCATTCCACAAAACCATCGACAATAGCAATATTTTCGTCATTAAATTAAATTAAAAAAAAAATTCAAACCATTCCAGCAAATCCTTTAACAGCCGATTACGTATAAAATATCCTCCGAATATTTTGGATGTTGGGTGCACATTTTGGCATGATTTTATCAAAAAGTAAGTCACACTTAGTTATTGAATTGGTTCATTAATTTTGCTTGCTTTTTCCTTTACTAATTAATGAACATTTTCTGTCGAACGTGAGTCGGTGTTTTGTTTTTATATTTTACAAAACATTTAGTTCAGATGGTGCCGCGGCATGACGTTCACAACTTGTAGGCTTTTTAGCCCCGTACGAAGTACAAAGGGGCTTATAGGATTACGATGCCGTGTGTAATTGATGGAATTCGAAGCAGACGGTAAGGGCAAAGTGTTTGCCTATGTTCATAGATGACGAATCTGCAATAAAAATTTTGTCTGTCCGTCTGTCCGTCTGTCCGTCTGTCCGTCTGTCCGTCTGTCCGTCTGTCACGTCGATATCTTGAGTAAATCAAATCCGATTTCAAAAAATTTTATTTTCCCTGAAAGATAGTCAAAATAGTGAGGCTAAGTTCGAAGATGGGCATATTCGGGTCGGTCCTTCGTGAGTTAGGGCCACCTAAGTGATTTAAGGTCTTTTGGTGATATTTATGGCAAAATAAACGATGGAAATGTAAATGACACGGCAAATGATAGGTATTGTCAATACCAATCCAGGAAAAAAAAGTTTTTTAAAATCGGGTGAGTGGACCGTGAGTTAGGGCCTTAGAAGTGAAATGCTACTAGGGCCCTATGTGTATTTTACATAGAACTCTAGTAAATTTCATTCGTTTTTCGTAATTTTTGTTTGATTTGGAAGATAATCGAATGCCGAATAGAATGTTGTTGAAAAAAAATTAAATTTGGGTCCTTGGCCTAAGGCCGCTACTAGGGCCCTATGTATATTTCACATATAACTCGAGTATATTTCATCCGTTTTTCGTAATTTTTGTTTCATTTGGAAGGTAATCAAAGGCCGAATAGAATGTTGTTGAAAAAAAATTAAATTTGGGTCCTTGGACTTAGGCCACTACTAGGGCCCTATGTGTATTTTACATATAACTCGAGCAAATTTCATCCGTTTTTCGTAATTTTTGTTTCATTTGGGAGGTAATCAAAGGCCGAATAAAATGTAGTTGAAAAAAAAAATAAATTTGGGTCCTCGGACTGAGGCCGATACTAGGGCCCTATGTGTATTTTACATATAACTCGAGCAAATTTCATTCGTTTTTCGTAATTTTTGTTTCATTTGGAAGGTAATCAGAGGCCGAATAGAATGTTGTTGTAAAAAAATTAAATTTGGGTCCTTGGACTAAGGCCACTACTAGGGCCCTATGTGTATTTTACATATAACTCGAGCAAATTTCATCCGTTTTTCGTAATTTTTGTTTCATTTGGGAGGTAATCAAAGGCCGAATAAAATGTAGTTGAAAAAAAAAATAAATTTGGGTCCTCGGACTGAGGCCGATACTAGGGCCCTATGTGTATTTTACATATAACTCGAGCAAATTTCATTCGTTTTTCGTAATTTTTGTTTCATTTGGAAGGTAATCAAAGGCCGAATAGAATGTTGTTGAAAAAAAATTAAATTTGGGTCCTCGGACTAAGGCCGCTACTAGGGCCCTATGTGTATTTTACATACAACTCGAGCAAATTTCATCCGTTTTTCGTAATTTTTGTTTCATTTGGAAGGTAATCAAAGGCCGAATAGAAAGTAGTTGAAAAAAATTTTAAATTTGGGTCCTCGGACTAGGCCCTTCAAAAAAATAAAATTTTAGGGCGATTTGAAATTTTTGTTTCATTTGAAAGGAACGTCGTACGGGGCTTCGTAATTGCGCTATGCGCAATTTGTAAGATGTACATATTACATAATAATTTTACTTTAACTACATTAACCGGCGCAATAGGCTTACGGTCAAAGTAGGGTGACAGACGCACTAGGGTCACGTACGCAATAGATATACGGGTTTGTACGGGGCTCAGTCGCAGCAAACGCTCCGACTGTTCTGATGGCTCGTTAATCCTATTAAACATTCGTCCTTTTCGCTTAGAAAAATTTAGAAATTGAAGGAAATATGGCCTGGAAATCCATCGGGTCGTATTCCTATAAATTAACATTTTTAGTGATGAAGCAGTTGGTGAGTGTAATTAGTTTTTAATTTAGAAGTAGAAGGTCTGTAAGGAAAAGTAACGTTCCTTTAGTGTTTAGAGGAAATGGGATTGCTATACCACAAGTCTCTGTTCTGTTTCCCTTTCAATTAATTTATTAAATGGTTTTCCGATGGTTTGACATCGGTATGAGCAATGACCAGTGAATCAATGAACCATGATGTTGGAAATTGGAGCTGTTTACGAGCAAAAATTAATAATTATATTTCTATACAAGGCATGATATTCTCGTATATTGCTATAAAGAATACGTTAATTAATACCACAACTTTTGCTGTCAGAAAAACTTTTAATAAATTATTGCAGACAAATCAATTATTTCCGGACACAATCTTTCCGTTTTTGCTTTGTTTTGTTGTTATTATTGCCAATAATGTCACACGACCAAATAAAAGTATAATTGAAAATTATGAAAGTTTCGGAAGCAACTTTTTATAACATCAGATTGTACCCGCAAGTTCTGTAAGAACGAAATGGATCGCAATCGATGCTTTACCTATCTGAAAATAAGAGACTTTGTAACTACTGAATCCGCGGAACAAAATGATTGACTGACAAAAAAACATATCAAAGGGAATGGGATGACTGCTTCATACTTTGTCTTTGGTCAATTCACATCTAGAAATCGTAATAAGGTTCATGACTAAAAACTATTTGTTTTGTGGATTTTGCACTCCTCTCTATTCTAAAAATAAACTTTTGCCATCATATCAACATAACGCTCAGGAGTGTTTTATAGCCGGTTCATGGTTAATTCTTAGTTATTTGGAGCAATTACAATAAAATATAAATTTTCTAACGTAAAGAGAACGCAACTGACTAATCCGTACATTTTTCGTAAATATTACAGAGACCACTAATTCAAATGTTGGAAAATGTCCCAAAACTATTGCGAGGTATAATGGTAGTTTACCGTTGGATCAGCGTTTCTTATTCATAAACTCAATTCTCGTATGTTGCAAATTTTACTACACTTTCAAGTTTTTAATATATCGCAACTTGGTTTACATTCATAAAACATTGATGCTGTGAAACACACAGCTGGGAGATGCTTTTTTATCCAATTTACCCTGTTTAATGGATATGCTTCGGTGTATGTACATGATGGAACTTTATATGCTTCGTTGTATACTCTCATGTACAAATTTATTAGATTATGTTTTGGGAATTGAGTTTACGTAGGTAACATAATATTGTCGGTATAGAGAATTTTTTTTAATAAACTCCGCTCATCGATCCAAACAAATTGTCTGGTTCCTTTTCTAGCTGACCTACATCAATATAAAATACCTTTTATTCTGTCGTTGTATTCAGCTTCTTGCGGTCCTTAATACCAAATTTAATTTTTTATTCCTTTTGTATACAAAAACTTACAGAAAATTGAAGAAAAAATCATTTCGACGACATGTTCTCAATAATTTGAACACACACACAACGTGGAAGACGATTGCCAGAACGTGGTTCAATTATATTGGAAATCGTCGTTCGGAAGAGAAATGTAACAGAGAATAACTTTCAGAATTGTGTAAATGTTGCAACCGAAATTACTTTTTCTTTTCCACTTTTCTTTCCTTTGAATGGATGATGTGTTATATAGTGTATAATGTACGTGTGATACAACACACATCTCTTCGTTTCGTAGTCATGACAATACATTTTCAAATTGTAAAATGCTAATGGAAAATAACAATTTTTTTGTTTCGCTTAAGAAAACAAAAAACGGGAACAAGTAAATAGTTCTGTGGATTTGAGCATTCTTAAAGGCAAAGACTGAGGTATTTTTAGAATTTATATTTTATTTGAAATTAGTACTATAAATATTATTTTACATTTTCGTCTAAACTGTAAGATCCATTTTATCCATATTATATTCCTCATGCAGCATTCACAGTCTCTATGCATAATGTAAGTTATATATGTGTGGAATATCCTATCCTATTAATATATATATTAAAAGTAAGTAGTTTTCGAAATTTAAATAACCATTCACCATAAATAATTCGTTTAAAATTTTCTGTTAATAGAAACACACGAATGGTATACATACTACCAGTAGTAGTTGTGTTTTCTAATGTATAGGGAGTTTTTTTTTACTAAACGATACAATTCTGGCGCTAATCGAAAATGATATTTTTATGTTTTTACTCGGTGTATATCACCATTTCGCTGGATCGTACATTTAATTTGAGAGTTCGATAGAAGACGAATTGAAAGAAAAAAGCAGTAAACTTTTATCTCGACACTTTACTTAATTTTATACTTTGTTAATGTTGATTCGAAGCAATTTAATTATTTTATTTTCTTTATTTACGGTCGACATGTTGTTTGTACCATGTTAATGTTAAGAGCAATTAATTATGCATTAAATATCCCAACAACTATTTTACAGCCAGCATTATGTAAAGCTCAGTATGCAACTGAAACAAATAAAATGTTCAGAAATGTTTGTGCTTCTATCATCTATGATAATGGAATTATGAGTCGATATTTACTGACTATCAGTCGATATTTACTGATTATCAGTCGCCACTTAGTGATTATCAATCGACACTTACCGACCATCAGCCGATACTTATCGATTATCAATTATTCAATTCATATTGACTGTTTGAAAATATCGATAATCGAACATGCTTACATGAGTCATGTTTCTTGGTGCGAGTTACAACACACACCGCATGTAAGTGTACATTTACAATACAAGAAAATTTGGAAGATTTTTGACGTCAGACATAGGAGCGGTGCTATGATCAATTTTCCCGCTTCTTTTTAATGTTTCCATCACAACTACCACAACTCTAGCATTCAGAGAAATGTACGGCGTCTTACTAATAAAATTCTTTAATTTTACAGTTTGTGAAGCCGAATCCCGAGGTAGGTCTGAGATCAGAATCGACCTGTACCATGGTGCATGATAGTGATTTTTCGAGTTTTTCCGAAAATATTTTCTTTAACACGAGCCGTGAACTGATCACTGTAGCTTCTTTCGAATACACCTGGATATTACATAAGGTGTAGCTGACAGCACAAAATTTAAAAAAATAATTTTGTGATATTTTACTTGCAAAAACATTTGCAAATGAGAAAGACGCCATTCTTTGAATTCATCCGCTGTAGCTCCTTGTCTGACGACTCACACAGAAAAATAGAAAAGTGACAGCTCTCTGCTCCTGAGACGTTTCCCCTGTAAGACTCATGTCAAAGCCACTGACTGTGGGCGGTAGAAGTGTAGGATATACTGTGTGTGATTCCAAACAAATTAGCACAACCGACCGGAACGCAATGTCAAAAGAAAGCACGAATTTTAATCGATCTGGCTTCTATTTGGCAGTACGCTTTAGTGGTACTGATGGTATACAGTACGAATCACCTGAAGTTGTCCTAAGTGACATACCTTATAGAGTGATAATTGCCAAAAAATCAAATGGAATTGAAGAGATATTAAAAGTGGCATTAGTCTGTTCCTCGCCACAGTGTTGGGAACCATCGTCACAGTTTCAGTGGAGTTGTGAAGCAACAGCAACGGTGTCGACACGCTCAGTTGGTATGATTCCACCGTTGGACAAGAAA